>NC_042958.1:5034530-5334530 GCF_901001165.1 Salmo trutta
TAGAGCAGTCCCAGTACTAGCCAGGAGTAGAGCAGTCCCAGTGCTAGCCAGGAGTAGACAGTCCCAGTACTAGCCAGGAGTAGAGCAGTCCCAGTACTAGCCAGGAGTAGAGCAGTCCCAGTACTAGCCAGGAGTAGAGCAGTCCCAGTACTAGCCAGGAGTAGAGCAGTCCCAGTACTAGCCAGGAGTAGAGCAGTCCCAGTACTAGCCAGGAGTGGAGCAGTCCCAGTACTAGCCAGGAGTAGAGCAGTCCCAGTACTAGCCAGGAGTAGAGCAGTCCCAGTACTAGCCAGGAGTAGAGCAGTCCCAGTACTAGCCAGGAGTAGAGCAGTCCCAGTACTAGCCAGGAGTAGAGCAGTCCCAGTGCTAGCCAGGAGTAGAGCAGTCCCAGTGCTAGCCAGGAGTAGAGCAGTCCCAGTACTAGCCAGGAGTAGAGCAGTCCCAGTACTAGCCAGGAGTAGAGCAGTCCCAGTACTAGCCAGGAGTAGAGCAGTCCCAGTACTAGCCAGGAGTAGAGCAGTCCCAGTACTAGCCAGGGGTAGAGCAGTCCCAGTACTAGCCAGGAGTAGAGCAGTCCCAGTACTAGCCAGGAGTAGAGCAGTCCCAGTACTAGCCAGGAGTAGAGCAGTCCCAGTACTAGCCAGGAGTAGAGCAGTCCCAGTACTAGCCAGGAGTGGAGCAGTCCCAGTACTAGCCAGGAGTGGAGCAGTCCCAGTACTAGCCAGGAGTAGAGCAGTCCCAGTACTAGCCAGGGGTAGAGCAGTCCCAGTACTAGCCAGGAGTGGAGCAGTCCCAGTACTAGCCAGGAGTGGAGCAGTCCCAGTACTAGCCAGGAGTGGAGCAGTCCCAGTACTAGCCAGGAGTAGAGCAGTCCCAGTACTAGCCAGGAGTAGAGCAGTCCCAGTACTAGCCAGGAGTAGAGCAGTCCCAGTGCTAGCCAGGAGTGGAGCAGTCCCAGTGCTAGCCAGGAGTGGAGCAGTCCCAGTACTAGCCAGGAGTAGAGCAGTCCCAGTACTAGCCAGGAGTGGAGCAGTCCCAGTACTAGCCAGGAGTAGAGCAGTGTAGCAGCCAGAGCTGACCTGGTGTTGTTCACAGTAAACTGGAGGTGACAGGGTCTGACAGGAGCACAGCACCAGTCACGCGATCGCCGGGGATCACCAAGTACAAACATTGGAAGTTCATAAATTACAGTTTGGGAAACCGATTCCTCATCTCTCTCTCTCTCGCTCTCTCTCTCTTTCTCTCTCCCTCCCTCCTACCTCAGTTGTGGACAGCCTGTGGACAGCCTGAATACTTTAAATTTGACGACAGTCGATTGAAAACCTCTGTGATGGCTTTGCTCATCTTTTGGTTGTTCCTTGGAAGACACATATAATATGAGGAAATATTCACCCTCATATCTGTGATATTAAATTGCCACTAAGCCAAACAAGATAAGCCAAGCTCCAAAGCCAAGTGCCTCTTATTAGTATCATGATTAATACAAACTAATGTTGGTCCCCTCTATTTCCCCCCTCTAGTCCCTTACTGGCTTTGCGTTGGTGGTGAGCAGCGATGGAATGGTCTTCTTCTCCTCCTCAAACATCGTTGACTATTTGGGCTTCCATCAGGTACATCTCGTTTTTTATTCAGATTTTTTATTTTTTATTAATTGAATGTTTATTTTTTATTTTGACAAGTATGGTACTACAGGGCGTACAGGTTAGATAACTGACCTTTAATTTAAAAGTATTTCTGCTGACATTTACAACAGTTGTGAAGCAGTGATTAAGGGTAACAGACAGGTTAGTATGTAAAGTGGAGGGACTGTGTGTGTGTGTGTGTACTCTGCACATTGAGAGAGCCCCCTAGACAGTGGTGAGTTGAGACTCAGTGTCAGCATGGTAGAGACTGCTGTCCCAATGGCCGCAGCAATCAGACACCCAGATTAATATACAGTCACACCAGGTCACAATCTGGAGGGGACAGTCAAAGACCTAGTAACCCTGAGACCTTCCACATTGCTCCTGAGTGGCGCAGCGGTCTAAGGCACTGCATCTCAGTGCTCGAGGCGTCACTACAGTCCCTGGTTCGCATCCAGGCTGTATCACAACCGGCCGTGATTTGGAGTCCCATAGGGCGGCGCACAATTGGCCCAGCGTTGTCTGGGTTTGGACCGGTGTAGGCCGTCATTGTAAATAATAATTTGTTCTTAACTGACTTGCCTTTCTTAAATAAAGGTTCAATAAAAATACAAATGTGGAGGTGTCAATCAAAGACCTGCCACTGTCTCTTCACACCAGGTCACAGGGTCGGGGGCTCCTTCCGGGTGAGAAGGGAGTATGGACACACACGCACACACACACACTATAGATCTCGCAGTATGAATCATTGTTCACCTGAACCATTCAATTAATAACTTTTATGATGTGTAGTTGGCTCAAAACAAACTTCAACTCATATGTACACGCAGACACACAAAGTTGACTCTTCAATTTGCAGCTTACAACTGTCATCTGTATGTCTGATGCAGTTGGGGGGGATTGTGAAAAAGCGTCTGATAATGCGCCTTAAACGCTGACGAAACTTTTCATAATAAAGACAATAACAGAAATAGGACAGCACTGCAGTAAATAAATGTACATTTACATATATTTATTGACGCACAAATGTTTCGGTTATGAGCCCTTGTTCATTGTGCAAGGCAATGGCAATACATGTCACAACGTTTGATTGTCATTTCCTTGCATGCTGAAAAAACATCACAGCACAGTTGAAAATATATATGGTAAAACTGGATGGTGTTCGGAGATAGATGGGAGGGGTTTAGGGTAGCTGATGGATGGGACTAAAAACAAACAAAAGATGACTAATGTAAAATATACTGTGTGTTAGAGCAGGTAGCCTAGTGGTTAGAGCGTTGGACAAGTAACCGAAAGGTTGCAAAATCAAATCCCTGAGCTGACAAGGTAAAAATCTGTCATTCTACCCCTGCACAAGGCAGTTAACCCACTGTAGGCTGTTATTGAAAATAAGAATTTGTTCTTAACTGACTTGCCTAGTTAAATAAAGGTAAAATAAGCTGGAAGTAGAAGCCTAAGTGTTGTTGTCCATTAGTTTATTCCAATTAGGGAAAAATAATAAAGCAACATATATTTACAAAAAAATAATGTGTATATACACTACCGTTCAAAAGTTTGTGGTCACTTAGAAATGTCCTTGTTGTTGAAAGAAAAGCACATTTTTTATCTATTAAAATAACATCAGATTGATCAGAAATACAGTGTAGACATTGTTAATGTTGTAAATGACTATTGTAGCTGGAAACGGCAGATTTTTTAAGGAATATCTACGTAGGCGTACAGAGGCCCATTATCAGCAATCATCACTCCTGTGTTCCAATGGCACGTTGTGTTAGTTAATCCAAGTTTATCATTTTAAAAAGGCTAATTGATCATTAGAAAACCCTTTTGCAATTACGTTAGCACAGCTGAAAACTGTTGTTCTGATTAAAGAAGCAGTAAAACTGGCCTTCTTTAGACTAGTTGAGCATCTGGAGCATCAGCACTTGTGGGTTCGATTACAGGCTGAAAATGGCCAGAAACAAAGACCTTTCTTTTCTAAAATAAAAAATAAATAAAATACATTTACGGGGCAATAAAAAGTATGTCCTATTTCTGTTGGGTTATATAGCAGGACCCGATTGAAGTTTATATGAGGTAGAGTCAAACACGTATTTTCTCATCATAATAAAGAAGCCATAGTAAAGACAGACAGACACAGCACTAATATGCAACGCAGGAGACAAAACGTAGGAGCATTTTTAGGGACGACACAACAAGAAAGCACTGAAATGGTGCAGAGACAGTGTTGTTGCTTTGATCCTATTTGTTCCATTGTAGTTAGGCTTTTGAAAATGAAGACTCGAGGGCCAGGGAAAACATCACTATTCTGTTTTAGAGAGAACCTCACACAATAGACATCCGATCTGTCTGCCGCAGGGAACTGTGGTGGCGCTTGCCATGTGCAAAAATCTTGTTAAAAAAAATTGAAAAACCTTGCGTGTCTCCAATGTGGAAGTTATGGGGGGGGAAGGTTGAATATTTCAGTTGGAATCTGTCATTTCCCTGACAGAAAGCACAGCTATTGCTGGTTAAGAGAGAGGCATTACAGATTTGGGCTAGGTTGTAGGGGCCTTGTTTTCAGGAGGGCTGGGCTGCTCTGCTTTTAGGGAGCTGGTGTCACGCAATGTTTGACAAACAAGGCTTGCACTCTTTGGCCCCCGTGACTCAGTGACATTGGAGAGCCAAGAGCCACTGTAGTGTACTGTAGTGGAATCAGTGGGGTCCGTTCTATGGCAGACGTTGAGGAATTCAGCAGCAACACACACATATAAAGCAAAACATATGGGCAACAACAACCAGCTGCTCTTTACTGAATCTTTCAGTAAATATGTAACTTTTTTTAAGAGCTGCTGAGGATATTGCTCTGAATACCCAATTTAACTCAAGTTGTGTGAAGTCATTCACTTCAATGTTACACTTCAGTCATTCAAACAGTCACATTCTTTAAACAAAGTGTCATGTATTTCTTTCAAAGTTATTCCAACCACAAAATGACCTAAACAAGATTTGATCCAGCTTTGAAACTCATACAAAAATCCCACCATTAGCAGCCTGTTAACCAGACCCATTACAGATCGTTTTGGGTCTGCGTGTGAGACCGTCGGGCCGACCCAGTGAACCGCGGCAGAGATTAAGTGGTGAGGGCACCGCTGTTTGCCAACACAATAGGCCAGACCCTGGATCCCATCAATACTTCAAGCAGAGGGGGTTAAAGGTTATGTTTCTGGGGGGCCTCGTTGCGTTATTGTCTCTGTCTCTCTCCCCCCCCCCCCCCCCCCCATGCAGACGGACGTGATGCACCAAAACGTCTTTGATTATGTCCATGTGGATGACCGGCAAGAGTTCAGAAGACAGCTCCACTGGGCCATGAACCCCAGCCAGCACCACTTAGTCTCAGGAACTGGTGTGTATATAAGTACCAGCAACAGTACGGGGGGGGGGGGCAACGAGTACTGATTCATTAAACAGACTAGACTGCAACTGTTTATTCATTTTTGAAGAAAAAAATAAAGAGTCACTGTAATCAAATGTTATCGACTCTATTCACAACAGCAAAGCAGACTCTGTGATTAGTGGCCAATGTATGAGTGGAAAGTCCCCCACTAAACTATGATGCCTGTCCACGCCAGGGGTGGTGTGTGAGTGTGTGTAAGAACACAATTTACTCTGCAATGTTCACTAGTAAGTGTTTTAGGTCTTGTCTACTGTACGAAACTGGAAATCTGCATTATAGTGAATATTTTGTATTTTTCTATACAGGTGAGGATTTTGTGGTGAGCAGCCTGTTTCATTCTCAGGAGACGGGGGAAGTCGCTCCTGAGTTCTCCTCCTTTCTCAACCGCTGTTTCATGTCCCGCGTGCGCTGCCTGCTGGACAGCACCTCTGGCTTCCTGGTGAGTGGATTAACCCTGCCAGAGACCCCAGCCAACCATGATGCTTCTAATGAGAGCTGACTGGGATAAACTTCCCAGATGAAAAATCTCCCATTTGGTGTCATATTTGCTGAAATTGTAGTTTGAGTGTAGGTATAAATAGAATAATCGTCATATCCCGGACATAACAGGCCAAGGGATTTGGTGCTTGGACACAGATGTTTACTATTTCGAGCTGTTGTTCCACCTCCCATAGGTCTGTAGGGAAGGTCAACAACAGAGTTCCTTCTGTCAAACGGTGTCATAAAGTGCATTTTCTTAATCCAAGTAAAATGACACAGGATGGTCATAATGCTTCATGACAGTGTCATAAAGTGTATTTTCTGCAAGTTATTTAAAATATGATGGGGAGGAAGAGAAGAAGAAAAAAAAATGACTGTACAGAATTCGGTGTCCCAGTGTCACAGCTATGGTCGTATTATTATTTCTCTAGGCTGTTGTGACTGAATAAAAACTTGGCTTGTTTCAATCAAAGACTTTCTTTTTATTCACGATTAAAAGTGCTGAGATCGACAAGTTGTATGGCAAATTTTTTTTTCAAATTATTATTATTTCGCTTCAAAGTATAGGCTTCTAAATTGCATCTGGCAAAAATAACTTCTTGACATGACCATGTTCTTTAGCGTGTGCTAAACACTCCACTCCGTAACCTCTGACCTCGTCTCCCTCTGACAGACCATGCAGATCCAGGGCCGACTCAAGTTCCTCCAGGGCCAGAAGAAGAAGTTGGGCTCGGGGGCCCTGCTACCCCCCCAGCTGGCCCTGTTCTGTGTGGCCGTGCCCCTTCTGCTGCCCTCCATCACTGAGATGAAGATGAACAACATGATGATGAGGGGCAAGCACAAGAGTGGAGGGGGCATCATCACTACACTAGAATATGGGTAAGGAAGGGGACATCATCACTACACTAGAATAGAAGGGGACATCATCACTACACTAGAACAGAAGGGGACATCATCACTACACTAGAACAGAAGGGGACATCATCACTACACTAGAATAGGAGGGGACATCATCACTACACTAGAATAGAAGGGGACATCATCACTACACTAGAACAGAAGGGGAGGGGACATCATCACTACACTAGAACAGAAGGGGACATCATCACTACACTAGAACAGAAGGGGACATCATCACTACACTAGAACAGAAGGGGACATCATCACTACACTAGAATAGGAGGGGACATCATCACTACACTAGAATAGGAGGGGACATCATCACTACACTAGAATAGGAGGGGACATCATCACTACACTAGAATAGAAGGGGACATCATCACTACACTAGAACAGAAGGGGACATCATCACTACACTAGAATAGAAGGGGACATCATCACTACACTAGAACAGAAGGGGACATCATCACTACACTAGAATAGAAGGGGACATCATCACTACACTAGAACAGAAGGGGACATCATCACTACACTAGAATAGAAGGGGACATCATCACTACACTAGAATAGAAGGGGACATCATCACTACACTAGAATAGAAGGGGACATCATCACTACACTAGAACAGAAGGGGACATCATCACTACACTAGAATAGAAGGGGACATCATCACTACACTAGAATAGAAGGGGACATCATCACTACACTAGAATAGGAGGGGACATCATCACTACACTAGAATAGAAGGGGACATCATCACTACACTAGAATAGAAGGGGACATCATCACTACACTAGAATAGGAGGGGACATCATCACTACACTAGAATAGAAGGGGACATCATCACTACACTAGAATAGAAGGGGACATCATCACTACACTAGAACAGAAGGGGACATCATCACTACACTAGAATAGAAGGGGACATCATCACTACACTAGAACAGAAGGGGAGGGGACATCATCACTACACTAGAACAGAAGGGGACATCATCACTACACTAGAATAGAAGGGGACATCATCACTACACTAGAACAGAAGGGGACATCATCACTACACTAGAACAGAAGGGGACATCACTACACTAGAACAGAAGGGGACATCATCACTACACTAGAACAGAAGGGGACATCACTACACTAGAATAGAAGGGGACATCATCACTACACTAGAATAGAAGGGGACATCATCACTACACTAGAACAGAAGGGGACATCATCACTACACTAGAACAGAAGGGGACATCATCACTACACTAGAACAGAAGGAGAGGGGACATCATCACTATACTAGAACAGAAGGGGACATCATCACTACACTAGAATAGAAGGGGACATCATCACTACACTAGAACAGAAGGGGACATCATCACTACACTAGAACAGAAGGGGACATCATCACTACACTAGAACAGAAGGAGAGGGGACATCATCACTACACTAGAACAGAAGGGGACATCATCACTACACTAGAACAGAAGGGGACATCATCACTACACTAGAACAGAAGGAGAGGGGACATCATCACTACACTAGAACAGAAGGGGACATCATCACTACACTAGAACAGAAGGGGACATCATCACTACACTAGAACAGAAGGGGACATCATCACTACACTAGAATAGAAGGGGACATCATCACTACACTAGAATAGAAGGGGACATCATCACTACACTAGAACAGAAGGGGACATCATCACTATACTAGAACAGAAGGGGACATCATCACTACACTAGAACAGAAGGGGACATCATCACTACACTAGAATAGAAGGGGACATCATCACTACACTAGAACAGAAGGGGACATCATCACTACACTAGAATAGAAGGGGACATCATCACTACACTAGAATAGAAGGGGACATCATCACTACACTAGAACAGAAGGGGACATCATCACTACACTAGAACAGAAGGGGACATCATCACTACACTAGAACAGAAGGGGACATCATCACTACACTAGAATAGAAGGGGACATCATCACTACACTAGAACAGAAGGGGAGGGGACATCATCACTACACTAGAATAGAAGGGGACATCATCACTACACTAGAATAGAAGGGGACATCATCACTACACTAGAACAGAAGGGGAGGGGACATCATCACTACACTAGAATAGAAGGGGACATCATCACTACACTAGAACAGAAGGGGACATCATCACTACACTAGAACAGAAGGGGACATCATCACTACACTAGAATAGAAGGGGACATCATCACTACACTAGAATAGAAGGGGACATCATCACTACACTAGAACAGAAGGGGACATCATCACTACACTAGAACAGAAGGGGAGGGGACATCATCACTACACTAGAACAGAAGGGGACATCATCACTACACTAGAACAGAAGGGGACATCATCACTACACTAGAACAGAAGGGGACATCATCACTACACTAGAACAGAAGGGGAGGGGACATCATCACTACACTAGAATAGAAGGGGACATCATCACTACACTAGAATAGAAGGGGACATCATCACTACACTAGAATAGAAGGGGACATCATCACTACACTAGAATAGAAGGGGACATCATCACTACACTAGAATAGAAGGGGACATCATCACTACACTAGAATAGAAGGGGACATCATCACTACACTAGAACAGAAGGGGACATCATCACTACACTAGAATAGAAGGGGACATCATCACTACACTAGAACAGAAGGGGAGGGGACATCATCACTACACTAGAATAGAAGGGGACATCATCACTACACTAGAATAGAAGGGGACATCATCACTACACTAGAACAGAAGGGGACATCATCACTACACTAGAACAGAAGGGGACATCATCACTACACTAGAACAGAAGGGGACATCATCACTACACTAGAACAGAAGGGGACATCATCACTACACTAGAACAGAAGGGGACATCATCACTACACTAGAATAGAAGGGGACATCATCACTACACTAGAATAGAAGGGGACATCATCACTACACTAGAATAGAAGGGGACATCATCACTACACTAGAACAGAAGGGGACATCATCACTACACTAGAACAGAAGGGGACATCATCACTACACTAGAACAGAAGGGGACATCATCACTACACTAGAATAGAAGGGGACATCATCACTACACTAGAACAGAAGGGGACATCATCACTACACTAGAACAGAAGGGGACATCATCACTACACTAGAACAGAAGGGGACATCATCACTACACTAGAACAGAAGGGGAGGGGACATCATCACTACACTAGAACAGAAGGGGACATCATCACTACACTAGAATAGAAGGGGACATCATCACTACACTAGAATAGAAGGGGACATCATCACTACACTAGAATAGAAGGGGACATCATCACTACACTAGAATAGAAGGGGACATCATCACTACACTAGAACAGAAGGGGACATCATCATCACATCATCATGACTTTGACTTTGTATAGACTCCCTCCTGGGCTAGTTAGGGACCGTCAATAAATTACATAATGTCAGTGAGACAATATTCTTATGTTGCACACCTTTTAGTTTTCTCATTACATTTTTTCAATATTTGTATATGAATTTCTACAACTTATATTAAGTTTGAGGATTTTAAGTCATTGAAATTTGCAGGTATTGGAATTTTAACATATTGTCCCTCATACAATGTGTAATTTACTGAATGGTCCCTATCTAGCCTCCATAACGATATCCAAATCCAACCCAAATTTACCACATTCTTTGCAACTGGGTCGCGTTCAGCTGTACTCCAAATTGATGATTATTGTGTGCTGCCAGCTGTGGGCAGGATTGAAACAAGCCCAACCTTCATTTACATTTTTACATACTCTGGTACAAAACTCTGTTTTGGGTGACACTGACTTTATGACCAAAATTATCATATTTGCACTTTGTAATCAATTTTGACAGTAGAATTATTTCAATTCAATAAAAAAAAAAAAATCCTAATATCATGACTTATATCAACATCCTTAGCTTGCCCATTCACTAAATATACTGCTGCAATATGTAACTTATTTAGCAACTCGACCAAATTCACATAGAAATGGGAGTTATAGATCTGTAATTCTCATTGAAAGCAAGTCTAAGAAGCAGAAGATCTGCGCTATTTCTATGCTTCCCGTGCCTAAGTTTAGTTTTTGCATTTTTTACTTACGGTTTTGTACACCAGCTTCAAACAGCTGAAAATACAATATTTTTGGTTATGGAAAAGATATTTCACAGCGGTTTAGATGGTACAATGATTCTCTACACTATACTTGCTTGTTTTGTCACATAAACTGAAATTAGGTGAACTATTAGAATTTTAGCAACCAGGAAATGGCAGAGCGATTTCTGCATAGTACATCTTTACGTGACACCCAATAGTTTAAGGATTAGCATTAGCCAACCCTTATGCTGAGGGAGACTAGCTAGTTAGCTACCACCAACCCTTATGCTGAGGGAGACTAGCTAGTTAGCAACCACCAACCCTTTTGCTGAGGGACACTAGCTAGTTAGCTACCACCAACCCTTATACTGAGGGAGACTAGCTAGTTAGCAACCACCAACCCTTTTGCTGAGGGACACTAGCTAGTTAGCTACCACCAACCCTTATACTGAGGGAGACTAGCTAGTTAGCTACCACCAACCCTTATACTAAGGGAGACTAGCTAGTTAGCTACCACTCACCCGTGTTGTAGGGGTGGGGGAGGGGTCAAGGGACGTGAGTGGTCCACTTCGTTGTGAAATCTCGACCAATCACAGCAAGCACCGCGTCACTCCAGGGGCTATTAGCAGTGCCTGCTACTGCCTAAGCAGTATTTTGTCAAGTTTATTTTTGTCATTAATATTTTTTAGTAAAAAAAAAATGTATATACTGCATAACGCAAGTGATGTCAATCAATCAAATGTATTTATATAGCCCTTCTTACATCAGCTAATATCTCAAAGTGCTGTACAGAAACCCAGCCTAAAACCCCAAACCGCAAGCAATGCAGGTGTAGAAGCACGGTGGCTAGGAAAAACTCCCTAGAAAGGCCAGAACCTAGGAAGAAACCTAGAGAGGAACCAGGCTATGAGGGGTGGCCAGTCCTCTTCTGGCTGTGCCGGGTGGAGATTATAACAGTACATGGCCAAGATGTTCAAACGTTCATAGATGACCAGCAGGGTCAGATAATAATAATCACAGTGGTTGTAGAGGGTGCAACAGGTCAGCACCTCAGGAGTAAGTTGGCTTTTCATAGCCGATCATGGTTATGTGTGGTTATGGAAACTCACCTCAAAAGGCTCCAGCCTGGATCAAATCCCATGCCTTATGATGCCACTGTCATTCTCCCTGCATCATCTCTGTCATTCTCCCTGTATCATCTCTGTCATTCTCCCTGTATCATCTCTGTCATTCTCCCTGTATCATCTCTGTCATTCTCTCTGTATCATCTATGTCATTCTCCATGTATCATCTCTGTCATTCTTCCTGTATCATCTCTGTCATTCTCCATGTATCATCTCTGTCATTCTCCCTGTATCATCTCTGTTATTCTCCATGTATCATCTCTGTCATTGTCCCTGTATCATCTCTGTCATTCTCCCTGTATCATCTCTGTCATTCTCTCTGTATCATCTCTGTCATTCTCTCTGTATCATCTCTGTCATTCTCCCTGTATCATCTCTGTCATTCTCCCTGTATCATCTCTGTCATTCTCTCTGTATCATCTCTGTCATTCTCTCTGTATCATCTCTGTCATTCTCCCTGTATCATCTCTGTCATTCTCCCTGTATCATCTCTGTCATTCTCTCTGTATCATCTCTGTCATTCTCTCTGTATCATCTCTGTCATTCTCTCTGTATCATCTCTGTCATTCTCTCTGCATCATCTCTGTCATTCTCCATGTATCATCTCTGTCATTCTCCCTGTATCATCTCTGTCATTCTCCCTGTATCATCTCTGTCATTCTCTCTGTATCATCTCTGTCATTCTCTCTGTATCATCTATGTCATTCTCTCTGTATCATCTATGTCATTCTCTCTGTATCATCTCTGTCATTCTCTCTGTATCATCTATGTCATTCTCCATGTATCATCTCTGTCATTCTCCCTGTATCATCTCTGTCATTCTCTCTGTATCATCTCTGTCATTCTCCCTGTATCATCTCTGTCATTCTCCCTGTATCATCTCTGTCATTCTCTCTGTATCATCTCTGTCATTCTCCCTGTATCATCTCTGTCATTCTCCCTGTATCATCTCTGTCATTCTCCCTGTATCATCTCTGTCATTCTCCCTGTATCATCTCTGTCATTCTCCCTGTATCAAATGCACCACACTAATCTCCCTCCCTCTCTCTCTTCCTCCATGTTGCAGTGAGAGTGAGGAGCCGTTGAGGAGGCAGGCTGGCAGTGCGGGGGGGATGGTTGATGGCGGGGACCCGCTTCTTCTCAACTGCACCAAACTTGGGGGTCCCCAGCAGCGCCGCCACGCCCCCTGGACGCCCCTCTCCAAAGACAGCCTCAAGTACAAGACAGAAGGGGGCTATTGTGGACAGGACGAGCCCCTCAACTACTGCAAGACCTCCATGGGCGGCGTCCCCCACCACAAAGGCCCAGGCCTGGACTCCCTGTGGCCCATGCGGCCTGCCTCGGGGCCCATCCGGGGGGGGCAAAGTGGCGGCTACACCCCTTCTAATCGACTCGGGAAGGGTGGGCACTATGGCAAGCCCTACCGCATGTCCCCCAGCATGTGCCACGGAGGAGGGCGAGGTGGTGAAATCTATGTGCCCAGGATGTACGAGAGCCTCCAGAGCCCCGGCGGCTTGGACCTGTACTGCGTGGGAGAGGCGGTGAAGAGCGAGTGCTATGGAAACCTCCTGTTGCCTGAGATGCCCATCAAGGTGGAGCAGGACTCGGATTCGGAGAACGGCTGCGACGCGTATGGCCGTCCGTGGCCCTGCCGGGAGCCCTTGGACCATCGCTACCACAATGGCAACAGCTATGTCGACAACAATGGCCTCCATATGAAGTCGGAGGCAGACTACTACGAACAGTACTCGCCGTGCCAGCGGGGCAAGGCGGGCATCAGCCCGCCCTACAACAACGGCCACTTCCAAAACTATAATAACATGGGAGGCAGTGGCAACAGGCCCTTGAAGAGTGTGGTCAATAAGGACCAGTCCCAGTTCGGTCCCCAGAGGTTGTCCCACTCAGACCCCCTCTGTAGCAGCCAGAGCATCAACTGCATCGATGTGTACGCAAGCGACCCCATGGAGCACAACAACAAGGGCTACATGCAGCAGCAGGACAAGTTGGACTACGAGTTCAAAGGTCACGGACCGCGCCACACCATCAAGCAGGAGCCCGTGGACTCACCCCCGTGGTCGGACGGCAGCGGCCACGACATGAGCCATGCCATGGGACACTCTCAGAGGAACGTTACGCCCAACCGTGTGATGAATGCTGGGCAGCACAAAGCCAACCCTTGTGTTTATATGCAATAGACGTCGATCCTCCCCCATACCTCCTCATTCACCAGCATAACACATTGGCAGAAGACATGCAGGGTATGGCCCAGGTTTAAAGACTAGTGTGGTGGAGACAATCAAAGAAAGGAATGGGGGGGGGATTCTATCTATCTCGATTTGTTTTGACGAATGGAATAAATTGTAGTTATTTATCCAAAGCACTTTTGATATAGTGATTCAAATATTTTCTAGAGTCACAGTTCTGTTTGTGTTGTGTGTGTATACCTGACTTTTCTGGAAGTTTAGACATGTGTATATATATATATATATATATATATATATACACACTGTAGAAAATGTATACAGAATTGGGTGATAGAGGATGAGAGAGAGAGAGAAAGAGAGTGTGACTTTGCTGTTAATATTTGACCTCAATAAATTATTTCCCGTCAAGGTCGGTTTACCCAAAGAGGTCTGTGACGTGCATGCTCTTTTCAGTCAGGATTTGTAAATCAATTGAAGGATCATTTGAACACTCTCCAGTCTGAGTATGTGTGTGACGTGTCTATGTGTGAGAGAGTATGTGTCCAGCTTGCGTTTTTTTTTTGTTGCAAGAAAGAACATTGTTTTTCATGGTTGTAAAATCCTTCGATGAAATCGTATTCTTCTACGTCTATATCCACCACAATCCACTAGTCACTATCACAGAGAAAGATACTGTATCACATGTAACCTAATTCACACATGTACTAGTGTGTATTAAATGACTGTGTGAATTGGGAAAGTTTTTTTTTTTGGCATATCCCACTCTCCCTGAGAGACCCTGGGAGAGTCAGGGACAGTTCATATCCCGCTCTCCCTGAGAGACCCTGGGAGAGTGAGGTCACGGCCAGGGATCAGCCATTATTGACGGAGAACCTGGAGCGATAAGTGTTAAATGCCTTGTTCAAGGGCACATCGGCACATTTTTCACCTAGTCAGCTCGGGGATTAGAACCAGCGACCTTTCTATTAACCGACCTCTTATCTGCTAGGCTACCTGCCACCCCTAAAACTGTAAAACTGTCAATATTGCCTGTTGTGTTTCATTGTTCTCACTACAAAATCATTCTCCTCCAGTCCCACCCTGACAAGACACACAAGTTATTAAACGTTGTATAAATTGGCAGTTCATTGTCGTATCATTGAAACTGCTGAATAAAGTTACAAACATGGTCAAACTCCTGTAAAGTAATCCTAGAAGGAACTGTCTGTGTTCAAAATGGGTTAAGTCGCTTTTCATGCGTGCTCTTATGAACGAAATGATGTTGCTCTGCTCTACATAAAATAAACATGTCAATTTCAGTCTTCACAATACCGATTTTCGTTTGATGTTTTCTTTCAATATTTCACACATGAAGTTACTGTTAGATATCGTTGCACTACGGGGACTGATTCATCATCCATTCAATAACTAACTAGACATGATGTCGAGTTGACATGCACATTGTAAATGACTTCACCTTTGAGATTTAAAATGACTTTTATTTTTGTGTGTTAAATTCAGTAAATATCCAATGATTCATATTTATTGTCTAGGCAGAAATGTATATTTAAATCCAGATATCTGGTGGCTTTGCACTTTTCTTTTGCTATCTTTTTTGCTAAAATATAAACAAGTAAATACACGTTTAATCTTAGCTCTCTGTCTTAGCTCTCTGTCCATCTTAGCTCTCTGTCTTAGCTCTCTGTCTTAGCTCTCTGTCTGTCTTAGCTCTCTGTCTGTCTTAGCTCTCTGTCCGTCTTAGCTCTCTGTCCATCTTAGCTCTCTGTCTTAGCTCTCTGTCTATCTTAGCTCTCTGTCCATCTTAGCTCTCTGTCCGTCTTAGCTCTCTGTCCGTCTTAGCTCTCTGTCCGTCTTAGCTCTCTGTCCATCTTGACTCTCTGTCCGTCTTAGCTCTCTGTCCGTCTTAGCTCTCTGTCTGTCTTAGCGCTCTGTCTGTCTTAGCTCTCTGTTCGTCTTAGCTCTCTGTCTCTTAGCTCTCTGTCCGTCTTAGCTCTCTGTCCGTCTTAGCTCTCTGTCCGTCTTAGCTCTCTGTCCGTCTTAGCTCTCTGTCTGTCTTTTATCTCTGTCTGTCTTTTATCTCTGTCTATCTTGTATCTCTGTCTATCTTGTATCTCTGTCTATCTTTTATCTCTGTCTATCATAGCTCTCTACAACACCTACAGTATTGTAGGAGCGTCATTAGCCATCTGTCACTGAGGAACAACACCTACAGTATTGTAGTAGTGTCATTAGCCATCTGTCACTGAGGAACAACACCTACAGTATTGTAGTAGTGTCATTAGCCATCTGTCACTGAGGAACAACACCTACAGTATTGTAGTAGTGTCATTAGCCATCTGTCACTGAGGAACAACACCTACAGTATTGTAGTAGTGTCATTAGCCATCTGTCACTGAGGAACAACACCTACAGTATTGTAGTAGTGTCATTAGCCATCTGTCACTGAGGAACAACACCTACAGTATTGTAGGAGTGTCATTAGCCATCTGTCACTGAGGAACAACACCTACAGTATTGTAGTAGTGTCATTAGCCATCTGTCACTGAGGAACAACACCTACAGTATTGTAGGAGTGTCATTAGCCATCTGTCACTGAGGAACAACACCTACAGTATTGTAGGAGTGTCATTAGCCATCTGTCACTGAGGAACAACACACACACACACACACACACACACACACACACACACCCACCCACCCACCCACACACACACACTCTCTCTCTCTCTCTCTCTCTCTCCCCATTTTGTGGTGATATGACTGTAAATGTGCTGTATAGAGAAGTTAAGTTTAAATGTTTAATCCCTGTCAGCACGCAGGCGAACTCGCAGCACGACATCTGACAGAGGGGGGCTGTGCAGTTCGGTACCAGAGCAAGAAGGATGGTGTAAAGTGGTACCTTTGATGCACCCTGACAGCTATATAGAGGAGGAGTTGATCCATGGAGACCAATGAACAAGAAATATATTTTCAGCGAGGGTTTTGCGTGACTCGTTCGCACCCACTAGTTATTACTCTCGACACCATTGCTCTCTAATTGGTCACATCAACCTCCACTACCCCTCCCTGCCCGGTCGTTGATATTGGTCTTAATGAGCAGACATCTTGGAGATGATGTCACAACAACCCCAGACTCCAGCAGATGGCGGCAAGCGACCCAGGGCCTGCATGGTGTTAAATAGAGCCCTCATTACCAGGTAAACACGATGTGTCTGCAATGTTAGATGGGGTGGGATAGACTATTGGTCTGTACTGTTAGATGGGGTGGGATAGACTATTGGTCTGTACTGTTAGATGGGGTGGGATAGACTATTGGTCTGTACTGTTAGATGGGGTGGGATAGACTATTGGTCTGTACTGTTAGATGGGGTGGGATAGACTATTGGTCTGTACTGTTAGATGGGGTGGGATAGACTATTGGTCTGTACTGTTAGATGGGGTGGGATAGGCTATTGGTCTGTACTGTTAGATGGGGTGGGATAGGCTATTGGTCTGTACTGTTAGATGGGGTGGGATAGACTATTGGTCTGTACTGTTAGATGGGGTGGGATAGACTATTGGTCTGTACTGTTAGATGGGGTGGGATAGACTATTGGTCTGTACTGTTAGATGGGGTGGGATAGGCTATTGGTCTGTACTGTTAGATGGGGTGGGATAGACTATTGGTCTGTACTGTTAGATGGGGTGGGATAGGCTATTGGTCTGTACTGTTAGATGGGGTGGGATAGGCTATTGGTCTGTACTGTTAGATGGGGTGGGATAGACTATTGGTCTGTACTGTTAGATGGGGTGGGATAGGCTATTGGTCTGTACTGTTAGATGGGGTGGGATAGACTATTGGTCTGTACTGTTAGATGGGGTGGGATAGGCTATTGGTCTGTACTGTTAGATGGGGTGGGATAGACTATTGGTCTGTACTGTTAGATGGGGTGGGATAGGCTATTGGTCTGTACTGTTAGATGGGGTGGGATAGGCTATTGGTCTGTACTGTTAGATGGGGTGGGATAGACTATTGGTCTATACTGTTAGATGGGGTGGGATAGGCTATTGGTCTGTACTGTTAGATGGGGTGGGATAGGCTATTGGTCTGTACTGTTAGATGGGGTGGGATAGACTATTGGTCTGTACTGTTAGATGGGGTGGGATAGACTATTGGTCTGTACTGTTAGATGGGGTGGGATAGGCTATTGGTCTGTACTGTTAGATGGGGTGGGATAGGCTATTGGTCTGTACTGTTAGATGGGGTGGCTGCTCTTGTGGATGTGGAGCTGTAGAGAGCTGTAATCATCATTATAATCATCTAATAATAGTAATACATTCCATTTACCAGACCTTTACGAGACGTACAGTCGTGTGTGCAGCATTCATATTAGGTATGTTATGGGTGGGTTCAGTTAAAGAGGGCACCGCATGCAATAATATATAACTCATGACCCAGTTATGCAAAGCCTCAACTGACTGAGTCACGGACAAGCATGAACGCACGCACGCACGCACGCACGCACACACACACACACACCAATGGTCAGAACCCAAAGGACCGAGCTTTAAACACCCTAGTGCCTCTTTCATGACCTCTTCAAAGTCAGTCAGGAACTAACTTCTGGGTTGAGATCACATAAACACACTTTCATGGTTTAAGACTCAACTAATATGTAGATACCAAAAATAGAGCAGAATTATAAAGTTAAAATCTCCATGATATTAAAGTTACAGTATTACTGTTTGTTTTCAGTTGTGTTTGTTCAAGGATGAACGCCTCAATTATAGTGGGGACGTTTGAGGACAGAGCCTTTCTCAGCTCAGTCATCAGTTAAATGCTGCCACCTTCCGACTGTTTTTAAAAAAGTACCCTGTTCAATTTCTATGTACAGTTGAAGTCAGAAGTTTACAAACACTTAGGTTGGAGTCATTAAAACTCCTTTTTCAACCACTCCACCAATTTCTTGTTAACAAACAATAGTTTTGGCAAGTCGGTTAGGACATCTACTTGGTGCATGACACAAGTAATTGTTCCAACAATTGTTTACAGACAGATTATTTCACTGTATCACAATTCCAGTGGGTCAGCATTTTACATACACTAAGTTGACTGTGCCTTTAAACAGCTTGGAAAATTCAAACTTCAAACTCAATGCCTCTTTGCTTGACATCATGGGAAAATCAAAAGAAATCAGCCAAGACCTCAGAAAAAAATGGTAGATCTCCACAAGTCTGGTTCATCCTTGGGAGCAATTTCCAAATGCCTGAAGGTACCACGTTCATCTGTACAAACAATAGTACGCAAGTATAAACACCATGGGACCATGCAGCCGTCATACCGCTCAGGAAGGAGATGCCTTCTGTCTCCTAGAGATTAACTTACTTTGGTGCGAAAAGTGCAAATCAATCCCAGAACAACAGCAAAGGACCTTGTGAAGATGCTGGAGGAAACATGTACAAAAGTATCTATATCCACAGTAAAACGAGTCCTATATCAACATAACCTGAAAGGCCGCTCAGCAAGGAAGAAGCCACTGCTCCAAAACCGCCATAAAAAAGCCAGACTACGGTTTGCAACTGCACATGGGGACAAAGATTGTACTCTTTGGAGAAATGTCCTCTGGTCTGATGAAACAAAAATAGAACTGTTTGGCCATAATGACCATCGTTATGTTTGGAGGAAAAAGGGGGAGGCTTGCAAGCTAAAGAACACCATCCCAACCGTAAAGCACGGGGGTGGCAGCATCATGTTGTGGGGGTGCTTTGCTGCAGGAGGGACTGGTGCACTTCACAAAATAGATGGCATCATTAGGGAGGAAAATTACGTGCATATATTGAAGCAACATCTCAAGACATCAGTCAGGAAGTTACAGCTTGTGACCCCAAGCATACTTCCAAAGTTGTGGCAAAATGGCTTAAGGACAACAAAGTCAAGGTCAAAGTCAAAGTCACAAAGCCATGACCTCAACCCTATAGAAAATTTGTGGGCAGAACTGAAAAAGCGTGTGCGAGCAAGGAGGCCTACAAACCTGACTCAGTTACACCAGCTCTGTCAGGAGGAATGGGCCAAAATTCACCCAACTTATTGTGGGAAGCTTGTGGAAGGCTACCCGAAACGTTTGACCCAAGTTAAACAATTTAAAGGCAATGCTACCAAATACTAATTGAGTGTATGGTAACTTCTAACCCACTGGGAATGTGATGAAAGAAATAAAAGCTGAAAGAAATCATTCTCTCTACTATTATTCTGACATTTCACATTCTTAAAATAAAGTGGTGATCCTAACTGACATAAGACAGGGAATTTTTACTAGGATTAAATGTCAGGAATTGTGAAAAACTGATTTTAAATGTATTTGGCTAAGGTGTATGTAAACCTCCGACTTCAAATGTACATTCACTTTAGTTTACTACTGGGTAATGCCTTGGAAAGACAATATTTTTTCGTGACGTGTAAATTATGCAAGATTGGATTGTGTGTACCGAATTTTTCAATAAGAATAGATTTAATAAAAAATAAAAAATAAAAGATTTCAAAAAATTATCAATTTGAAACATCCAACAGCCAATTTACAATATAAATCTATTGAATAGACATTCATGGCAGGATTTGTTTTTCAGACACTAAGTTAGATACTAGTAGTCAGTCGTTAAAAAGCTGATTGCATGTTTCTCACTGAAACATAGCTGTCATCAAACTGTAGTACTGCTCTTATTGACTCATCCCCCCTGGACTACAGCTTTTCATTCTCTATCAGAGTGGGGGGGGGGGGGGGGGGGGGAACAGCCTCTATTTTTACTAACGCTCTAAGGTGAAGGATATTTAGTTTGGCGACTTTGGGTCTTTTGAGTATCATGCAATACCGTTTAAATGTCAGCCACCAGTGCTGGCCATAACCCTGTTTAGGCCACCAAAGCACTGCCTCGCTTTCTTTATTGATTTATCTGAACTATTGTCTATTGTCCTTGAAAACTATGAGAAAATCCTTGTGTTGGGCGCTTTTAATATTAATGTTGACAAAGACACTGACTCCAAGGCCATTGAATTTGAACTCTATGGACTTTATCCAACATATCCAACTGGGCCCACCCATAACCGCTTCCATACCCTGGACCTGGTTATTACCAAGGGGCTTTCTACTGGGCCCACCCATAACCGCTTCCATACCCTGGACCTGGTTATTACCAAGGGGCTTTCTACTGGGCCCACCCATAACCACAGCCATACTCTATTCCTGGTTATTACCAAGGGGCTTTCTACTGGGCCCAGCCATAACCACAGCCATACTCTGGACTTGGTTATTACCAAGGGGCTTTCTACTGGGCCCACCCATAACCACAGCCATACTCTGGACCTGGTTATTACCAAGGGGCTTTCTACTGGGCCCACCCATAACCACAGCCATACTCTGGACCTGGTTATTACCAAGGGGCTTTCTACTGGGCCCACCCATAACCACAGCCATACTCTAGACCTGGTTATTACCAAGGGGCTTTCTACTGGGCCCACCCATAACCACAGCCATACTCTGGACCTGGTTATTACCAAGGGGCTTTCTACTGGGCCCACCCATAACCACAGCCATACTCTGGACATGGTTATTACCAAGGGGCTTTCTACTGGGCCCACCCATAACCACAGCCATACTCTGGACCTGGTTATTACCAAGGGGCTTTCTACTGGGCCCACCCATAACCACAGCCATACTCTGGACCTGGTTATTACCAAGGGGCTTTCTACTGGGCCCACCCATAACCGCTTCCATACTCTGGACCTGGTTAATACCAAGGGGCTTTCTACTGGGCCCACCCATAACCACAGCCATACTCTGGACCTGGTTATTACCAAGGGGCTTTCTACTGGGCCCACCCATAACCACAGCCATACTCTGGACCTGGTTATTGCCAAGGGGCTTTCTACTGGGCCCACCCATAACCACAGCCATACTCTAGACCTGGTTATTACCAAGGGGCTTTCTACTGGGCCCACCCATAACCACAGCCATACTCTGGACCTGGTTATTACCAAGGGGCTTTCTACTGGGCCCACCCATAACCACAGCCATACTCTGAACATGGTTAATACCAAGGGGCTTTCTACTGGGCCCACCCATAACCACAGCCATACTCTGAACCTGATTATTACCAAGGGGCTTTCTACTGGGCCCACCCATAACCACAGCCATACTCTGGACCTGGTTATTACCAAGGGGCTTTCTACTGGGCCCACCCATAACCGCTTCCATACTCTGGACCTGGTTAATACCAAGGGGCTTTCTACTGGGCCCATCCATAACCACAGCCATACTCTGGACCTGGTTATTACCAAGGGGCTTTCTACTGGGCCCACCCATAACCACAGCAATACTCTCGACCTGGTTATTACCAAGGGGCTTTCTACTGAGCCCACCCATAACCACAGCCATACACTGGACCTGGTTATTACCAAGGGGCTTTCTACTGGGCCCAGCCATAACCACAGCCATACTATGGACCTGGTTATTACCAAGGGGCTTTCTACTGGGCCCACCCATAACCACAGCCATACTCTGGACCTGGTTAATACCAAGGGGCTTTCTACTGGGCCCACCCATAACCACAGCCATACTGTAGCCCTGGTTATCACCAAGGGGCTTTCTACTGGGCCCACCCATAACCACAGCCATACTCTAGACCTGGTTATCACCAAGGGGCTTTCTATTGACATATCCTCTATTGTTGATGTTGCTTTATCTGTTCACCACTGGGGATTTATACTACCTTGTTGCCCAGAGCACAGGGTAATACTGAACGCATTATTAGGAAACAGTATCTTACCTCTGAAGTTGCTACAGATTTTATTGAGTGTATGAACAATACTCCACCACCTATTGTGCCTTCCTCTTGTGATGATTTAGCTTATAACTTAAATAATAAATGAAGGGCAACTATTGATGCCATAGTTCTAGTAAAGCTGAAAAAGGCCACATCCAAACAGAGAGCCCATTGGATGAGAGAGAAGACGAATAAATTTAAGAGAAATTGCAGAAAGGCGGAGCGGAAGTGGAGAAAGTCAAAGTTGCAGGTCCATTATGATATTCTGAGAGATCAACCTGGCATATATACTATCGTTCAAAAGTTTGTGGTCACTTAGAAATGTCCTTGTTTTTGAAAGAAAAGCTAATTTGTTGTCCATTAAAATAACATCAAATTGATCAGAAATACAGTGTAGACATTGTTAATGTTGTAAATTACTATTGTAGCTGGAAACGGCTGATTTTTTTATGGAATATCTACATAGGCGTACAGAGGCCCATTATCAGCAATCAACACTCCTGTGTTCCAATGACACGTTGTGTTAGCTAATCCAAGTTTATCATTTTAAAAGGCTAATTGATCATTAGAAAACCCTTTTGCAAGTATGTTAGCACAGCTGAAAACTGTTTTGCTAATTAAAGAAGCAATATAACTGGCCTTCTTTAGACAAGTTGAGCATCTGGAGCATCAGCATTTGTAGGTTCGATTACAGGCTCAAAATGTCCAGAAACAAAGAACTTTCTTCTGAAACTCATCAGCCTATTCTTGTTCTGAGAAATGAAGGCTATTCCATGCGAGAAATTGCAAAGAAACTGAAGATCTCGTACAACGCAGTGTACTACTCCCTTCACAGAACAGCGCAGAACAGAACTTCCCTCCACATATAAATGTGATGAGTTTGCGGCATACTTCAGAGATAAGATAACCAACATTAGGTTGGGTATCAGCCGAGTAAGACGTGATGAGAAGTTTAATCCTATCCCTTTCACCTTCAGTTTTTAATTGGATATCTGAAAAAGCGCAAGTTATCGTTATTAATTACTCCCTGTTCACAAGCATTTTCCCCACTGCACTAAAAACTGCTATGGTAAAGCTCCTTCTGAAGAAAAGTAATGTAGATTCATTAGCCCTTACACATTTTCGGCCAATCTCCAACCTTACATTCTTAAGCAAGATTCTGGAGAAATTGGTTTTCAAACAGCTAAATAATTTTTTTAAGTGGCAACTATATTTTTTTTTGAAAAATGTCAATCTTGGTTTTGGGCCTACCACAGCACAGAGACAGCCTTAGTTAAAGTGATAAATGATCCTAGAGCCAACACAGATGCCAAACAGCTCTCTGTCCTTGTACTGTTGAATTTAAGTGTTCAACAATGTTAACCATGACGTCCATCTGGACAGACTGGAGAGGTGGGTTGGTCTTTCCGGTCCGGTTCTAATTTGGTTTAGGACCTATTTACCGATCGAGAGTTTTTTGTCACCCATGGTGAACATAACTCAGAGAAAATTCATATCACATGTGGCCTTCAACAAGGTTTGATTTCTGATCCGGTACTGTTAGTTTATATACAGTATGTTACTTGTTGGCAGCGTAATCAGAAAGCACAGCATTGATTTTCACTGCTACGCAGACGGTACACAACTTTACATTTCTGTGTCACCAGAGGATTTTAGCTCCACAGATAAATGATTAGACTGTTTTAGTGATTTAAATACTTGAATGGCTTACAACTTCCTCCAGCTAAATCAAGACAAGACTGAGGTACTTACTGTTGGAGCCAAAGCACAGAGAGAGAATCTGTCTGCACGTTTTAGTTTACGGTACATTTTAAAACACCAGGTAAAAAAACCTTGGTGTTATTTTTTTATTCTGAATTGAATTTCAAAATCACACATCAAAAATGTGACCTGAGGAACTTTGCCAAGGTGCGGCCGTTTCCCTCTCAGGCTGATACAGAGAGACTCATCCATGCTTTTATTACAAGCAGGCTTGACTACTGTAACGCTCTCCTGTCTGGTCACCCAAGAAAGCCATTGGTCAACTGTAAAACATGCAGAATGCTGCAGCACGGGTACTGACCAAGACCAGACGGAGAGCACAAATTACACCGGCTTTACGGTCTCTGTACTGGCTGCCTGTGAGTTTTAGAATTCATTTTAAGATTCTTCTATCGGTTTTTAAATCAATCCCAGATTGTACACCCCAATACATGTCAGACATGCTTTTAAGTTATGTACCCAGTAGGTCCCTCAGGTCCTCTGGCATTTTAACTATCCCAAAGCCTAGGACCAAGAGGCATGGAGAGGCAGCTTTTCGTTACTATGCCCCCTGCCTCTTGAATAGCCTGCCAGAGAACCTGAGTGGGGCCGAAACTGTGGACACATTTGAAAAAAAATCTTAAAACACATATTTTTAGCTTTGCTTATCCTCAGGGTGCTTTTTAGTCGTAAAATATTTGTCATTCTTTTGTTTTTTTATCTTATGTTTGTTGTGTAGTACATTTTTCAGCTTTTATTTTCATAGCTTTTTCCTGTGAAGCACAATGTGTTGCATTCCATGTCTGAAATGTGCTGTAGAAATAAAGCTATATTTGATTATAGACTAAACCAACCAATCAATGCTGCACCTACAGTACTGTACCTGTCCATCGGAACCAGGGTCAGACGAGGCAGCACGAGAGGAAACGGATACCATTTTAAATCCATGGAGGAGCACAACTAGTATTGCTTTAGAGCCCTAATAACATAAGCTAGATTTGTCCTTCTACTGTCCAAATGTACAACAACGTATCTGAAATGTAGCCGTACAAATCAACAACCTTTGTTTTATATAATAACACAAGAAAGACGTGCGGCCCACTACAGCATATAAGTGTATCTGAAAATGCAGCCGTAGCTGCCATAGGCCTACACATAATTTAGGCCTACCAACAAGCACAGATCAGATCACTCGGCTATCAAAGATTCTTACAGGTTTGATAGTTTAAACTTCAATCATTATAACTATAGGCTACATTTCTGAGCGTAACCTACAGTAGGCCAAGCCGCCACTTCTCCAGGTGCACAATATTTTTGTGGGAGAGTGTCATTCCCCACATGACGGTAGCGAGTTAGAATCTTGCTCGAATATGAGTAAATGCACCACGTAATAGCAAGAGAGTGGGCGAAAAACGTAGGCTGTGTCGTTTTCATAGTGTTGACATCACTTTGACAGTAGCCTATCACACAACGACTGTGTGTAATGCAAATTAATGATAACAGAGTGAACGTTTGCCTACTCATTTTAATATGCTACACACGGTATTGGTCCTGTTCTACTGTGACATACAGCTAGCTAAATCACGTGAAAACCCAGAATTGATTAACTTCGTTACCTGCGTTATGAACCTAGACACGTGATAATCAAAATCAGTGTCTTTGACCACCATAGTTCTGTCCTGATAGACACCAAAACCGACCAAAACAAGTCGTATGAAAAACGAAAACAGTGAAAAGTGCATGTTTCTTCATCAAGCTTGGACACGACACTTTCATGATAAAAGCCATGACAGGCAACTTCCCATGTGGTAACGGAAATCAAAGCTGTCACATTGTAAAAACATACACGTTCAGGGACACTTGTGGACCTAGAACCTACCAAGTGCAATCATTTGACAACTGCAACACTACAGTATGTGGTCTACAGGCTGGAATGCCCATGTCAGTGTAAAAAATGTTTTGATGAAAAAAACAAATATATATATATATATATATTGTAACGACCCGGTATTGTGTTCTGTGTTTGTGGGTGTGTTATGGTTCTCATGGCTACTAGCAGGGGTTGAATGTGTCAGGACAGAGGGAAAGGGTGGGGGGGTATGATGGGTAAACCCGCGGGATTTGGAAATGCATAAATAGGGATTACTGTCTCATCTCTCTCTCTCTTTCTGTTCGGGGCCTTGATCTGTTCCTATGGGGGTGACCCTTAACTCGACATGGTGTAATTGTGTATGTTCGGTATTTAGCAGCGTGGGCTGTGGCCACAACAATAGCCCAGTTTAGGAATAAACCTCTTTTCCTTTTATGACCCAGCCGGGTCATTACAATATATATATATATATATGTATGGTCTACAGGCTGGAATGCCCATGTCGGTGTAAAAAATGTTTTGATAAAAAAAAAATATATATATATATATGTATATGTAGGCTGGAATGCCCATGTCGGTGTAAAAAAATATATATGTATATATATATATTTTTTAATCAAAACATTTTTTACACTGACATGGGCATTCCAGCCTGTAGCCTGTAATTGATTATGTCATTTGATTCGTTTTTTTGTTCCCCATTTTTTTAATCTCTATTTTATGTTCTCCATTCTTAAGTTTAGTAACATGAGTTCATGTGTACACAGTTTGTATTTTCCTTTTATATTGCATTTCTTTTGTGCAGCATTGTCATTATGCTGTGTTTATCTTTGTATCTTGAATATTTTTTTACTTTATCAATTAAATATGGTAATGAATTTAGTCACTCCCTGTGAGATTTGGGATACACACCGTTCTTTGTCAACCTGATGAAGGCTGTTGTAGCCGCAACACGTGTTTTTTTTTTATTCTTGCCATGCGTAAGCCATAAAAACCAATAAAGGCTTTTTAATTTTTCCACTACGAGTGCCTTGATCACTTCTGAAAGTTTGTTTTGCACAAAGCCTTTTCCAGCATTGTTCACTATCCAGCATCAAATGATTTTTGTTCTGTACCATGTTAGTTGTCGAACTTGTTCAAGAAGTTAGCTAGCAGCTAAGCTAGCTAGCTAGCTGTCCTTTTCTTTAAAAACCAAAGGACATAAGTGGCCCCAAACTTTTGAATCTGCAACTGACTAAATAGCTCAGCAATAATAAACATATTTCACACTGACTAGAAATAAAAGTTACTGCAGATCCTTCATTATTTGTAAACCGGGATGTTTTTCTTTTTTGAAAACGTGTCATCTTCCCAACCAATCAGTAACCAGTACAGGATGCCAACTGTACTGGTGGAATTCAGGTCAGCCATGTTGGTCAGGGAGTTTGCCAACTATGGTTTGCCAGTGCTGCGATAAGATAGTACCACAGTATGAGTCATAATACCCATAGAACCTAGCGCTCAAACAGGGAAATGGTTCCTATCGTTTTTCCAACATTCATTTTCCCCCAGAGGATTTTAGAAACACTTAAAGGGCTGTTGTGTAGGCTTATCCTGGCATGACATTTTGCTAACCGTGTAAATCTCTAGGACAAGGTGACTTAATTATACACTTTAACATGCTGGATTACAGTGTTCAATATATGCATGATCAGTGCTAGCCGGGGTCCTTGGGATGTTCCTACCCCACTGAAGTTGACATTTTCAATGGGTAAGTAAGGGTTATGGTAAAGGGAAGTGGTCAGGATAGGGATGTCCCAAGGATCCCAGATTGCACAAATGATCAGTGCTGACACAGTAACTTAGATTTGGAAGTGTGACTAACAATGACACTTTAGTTGATATATATTCTTTACCATTCCTGTAAACCTAGTTGCTTAATTGAATAGAACTCCACTATTCAAATCAGAAGACTAGGAGAGAGTTCGTAAGCAGAACGAAAAGTACAAACACGTTTGAGGATAATGGCATTTGTGTGTTGAATTAGGTGGCCAGAGTAGACAAACATTGATCATGATAAGGTGAAAGATGTACTAGATACTGGTATGATGTGAGAAAAGTCATCAAAACAATTTCACCACAAATATACTCAACGCATCAATTTTTTTTATTGACAAAGATCGCCAAGCACCCAGATGGGATATTGATGTAGCAGCTTCAGTATACATCTTTAATAGCCAAGTGGAATGTCCCATTTGCTATAACTCCTAAGGGGAGCAGTAGCGCCCATAGAACAGAATGCTCTCGGTGTTGTGGCTGATGAAGAAGAGAAAGGGATGGTCGGCCACAAACATGGGGGTCCTCAAAGCACAGCGCATCCCCATGATGGGGGCCGTGGCGCCCGCCGCCTCTGTGCCCTCCTCGTTGACCTCCACAAAGGCCTTGTGCACCACCTCGGACAGCACCAGGTCGTTGCTGGGCGACATGCCCGAGAAGTCGGCCTTGGAGAGGTCGAAGGCGTCCGTCATGCCCATGTTGATCAGCAAGTCCTTCAGGTCAAGGATCTCCTCCAGCTTGAACTTAGGCAGGCCCACCTGAACTTCCACCGCATCCATCATGTCAGGCCTGGTCCACTGCACAATTTTCTCATAGGTCAGCAGCTTCTCCAGCTGTGTTGGGGTGAGGGGGAACAGTCATGACTGACACTTCTAAAAAATAAGTAAGTGACAGACTGATTTCGGTTTGAGCTGACCGTCTAAGAACCTATAATTACCACAATGCAGTTATGCAGAAGGAAATGCAGGTATTTGCCATGCAGTTAACTGTGTATTGCATAGGCCACAAACCCATGTCGCTGACAAGAGTAAACAAGTCCTACCTTCTCCAGACCAGTGACGTGGTCCTCCATGTCGTTGGGGAGCATGATGAACATGCTTAGTTCATTCCCCTTGTATTGCAGACACAGGATCTGGCAGTTGGCCTCAGGAATGAAGGTTAGGGGGAACTTGGCCGTCTGATGCATCATTTTCACTGGCTTACTCTCATTCTGGATCCAATGAAAGGAGGTGTAATTTGTGACTACACAATAATTTCACCAGGGGTGGCAGAAGTTACTCATTGATTGTCATGAAAGTGAAGCAAGCTACACATGTTCCTGACACATTGTTAGTGGACTGAGAGTTTTATGACCAACTGACTACAGTAACAGGGAGGGATGACCGACTACAGTAACAGTTGTATAAGAAAGGTGTCCAGGCCTCCTGCATCGCAGTGCTTAAGGCGTCACTACAGCCCCTGGTTCAATCCCAGGCTGCGTCACAGCCAACTGTGACCGGGAGACCCATGAGGTGGCATACAATTGGCCCAGCATCGTCCGGGTTAGGCCGGCAGGGATTTCCTTGTCCCTTGAGATCTAGTGACTCCTTGTGGCAGGCCGGGAGCCTGCAAGCTGACAATGGGCGCAGGTTGAAAGGCGTTTCCTTCGACACATTGGTGCGGCTGGCTTCCAGGTTAAGCGAGCAGCATGTCAAGTAGTGTGGCTTGGCCGGGTCATGTGTTTTTTTTTTGGGGGGGGGGGGGGGGGGGGGGGTGCATGGCTCTCGACTGTAGTCTCTCCGGAGTCCGTACGGGAGTTGCAGTGATTGGGTCAAGAGTACCAAATTGGATTTCATAAAATGCAGTTTGGTGCAGTTAAGGCTCTTTTGCCTTAGAAGAGATACTCTAAAGACTCATGATGAATGATCACCAGGGGTGCATCTACATGTTCAATGCGTAGACATTAGGACAATAAGTTGTTTTTGTCAAGCTGGTTGGTACCTTGTTCAGTTTAAACTGGGCATCGCTGGTGTTGGCCTCCTTGAACTGTTTAAACCAGTTGCCTTTGAAGTAGATGGCGTTCACCAACACCAGTCTGGTCAGGTGGTCGACGACCTCCTCTGGCAACAGGTCCTTTATTTTCTCTACAAAAAATACAGATACTAGAGTAACTAGAAGTAACAATTACATTAGTTACTTTCTTCTTCTTCTACACCTTTGTTACAAACAGCAGATAGATCAAGGACACCTAATGGAGGAAATCAATTCATTCTCAATCTAGTGGTCCCTTAAGATTTTTTTACACCGAATTAGAATAATTTATCATTAAACATTTCAGTGAATAATATGAATACAAAGGCTGTTACATCGTCTTTTAAAAATAAATGAACGCTATTGTGCACATGGAGACAACAGCTTTAGGCCTCTATTCACCAGAGGTCTGCTTCTCCACCCAGGCATTGATGTTCTTTCTGCAAGTCTCCGCATTGGACTTGAAGTCCACAGCCTCCAGCTCAACACTGTAGTGCTTCTTCGTGTCGCAGAGGAAAGTCTGTCACATTCACCACAGAAACAAGAGATTAAAGGCAGGATATTGACTAACTTTATAAACCCCTTAGTACCTAAAAAGACTAGTCTACAATGAACTAGACTGTATGTACAGTTAATCATAGAATGTATAGGACATCCTGGAAAACGCTAGTGTGGTGTATCTAAAGGTCATTGGGGTCAATTCAGAATCAACAAAAATATCAACATTTGAGATGCACACTTACTCCACCCACTGTACATTGTGGACGTTACCTCAACAAACTGGTAAGACTGTTCTCCGTACAGGCGATTGGCCAGGCTCAGTGAGTATGGGGCTCCCTGCAGGTTCAGGTCATGAATGAGTTTGCCAAAGCCAACATGGATGTCACCCGTAGCTTTGTTGAAGCACATCGTCTATTGACAAAAGGGAAAAAAGTACATAACGTGACATTGTGGTTGCAGCTTCCTGTGACATAATTTCTGTCATTTAGACAAGGCCAGATTACATTCATGTTGCTGAACTATTACGAAATGATTGGTTTGTGACCAGAACTTCCTGTTTACATTTCCTTTTTTTTTTTTTTTTTTTAAAGATGCTTATCAACAATTATGAAAAATATAAATAACACGTTGAAACCTTAGGAGAGAAAATATGCTAGTATTCCCTCCAGTCTCAAATGCTGCTACTACTGCTCAAATTGTATTGGTCACATGCACCAAATACAACAGGCGTAGACCTTACAAGCCCTTAAGCAACAATACAGTTAAGGAAAAAAAAAATGAATATTAAACTAACAAATAACTAAAGAGCAGCAGTAAAATAACAATAGCGAGGCTATATACAGGAGCTGCTGCTACTACGTGTGTGTATGTTATGGGGCTAATATCCCATAAATAAACCACAGAAGAAGAACAACACCTGCACTAGTACCTTGTTCCCAGCAGGGGTGTAATCATTAGTCACACAGTAGCAAAACGTTGTCTGTTGCAACGGAAACAGTTCACTCCAAACGAAAAACGCTTTGCAACGTAAACAAGTTTCTATTGGACAAATTCAGGTAGGTGGGTCCCTCCCACCGTTGAAAAACGTTTCGCAACAGTCCAGAAGTTTCTACAATCTGCGACTACCTCCAAAAAAGCACAACGGTATCTGGCAGCAAACAGCCTTTTTAACCCCTAGGTGACTCACTCCTTACTATATACAGGTATAAACACCACCAGAATCAGCAGAAGCTGGGGATTTTTACTTGGAGTAGTCCTGGGTTAAGAAGTCAGAATGCTTCCCATCCCAAACAGTTTGGGCATATATTAAATAACATTCTGTGACGCTCTTGTTCGTTTTGGTCTTTGGTAAGGGGTTTTTCGGCTGTTCATGCACACACTTTTCTTGAGGCAAGACAAAGTCCACGCCCCTTCATCAGTTATTGGTCAACAGTAGGGATTCTTCAATTAATTGTTTGTTGCCATTCAATGATAGATGACTTGTTTTCATGCACACCCACTTGAGAAATACTGCACCAAACATCTAAGTTGGATGTAAAATTGAATGACTAAGATCTCTACGACAGAACGACTAAATTAGTGACCGATTTCTTGAATTATCGTAGTTTAATTCTGACTATTTTGAGGAAGTGTACAGGCTACTAGAGCTGGGAATTACCAAGGACCTCACCATATTATTACAATACTTATCTGCTGATAAAAATCACAGTATTGAATTGCAATACATATTGTATTGCGAATTGACGGTCCAAACATATTGCATGTCTGCTGCAGAAAAGCCATGAGAAAACAAGGTTTTGATCAGTTATGGAAATAAAAACAAATTAGCTCCCTATATAAAAAGACAAACAAGTTATGAAGGAAATAAAAACATGTTTTAGTGCAGGTATAGACAACGAGCACAAAAAAATATTCCCAAATGTAACTCTAGATGTATACCCATCAATACTGGCTACGGCATCTCACGGTGGACTAGCTTTTGTTCTAGTTTTTCAAGGCAGTGTGCGAGCACCCACGTTGGGTTTGCTTAGCCGTGTCCGGCTAGGCGCCAGCCGGACCGAAGCATGCAGAAGCCTTAAACCAAGTGTAATTGATCATTAGAAAACCATTTCACAATTATGTTAGCACAGCTGAAAACTGTTGTGCCAATTAAAGAAGCAATAAAACTGGCCTTCTTTAGACTAGTTGAGTATCTGGAGCATCAGCATTTGTGGGTTCAATTACAGACTCAAAATGGCCAGAAAAAAAGAAGTTGGTGTTTTGCGGTTACTATTTAATGAAGCTGCTAGTTGAATACTTGTGAAGTGTGTTTTTCAACTAGACACTAATGTACTTGTCCTCTTGCTCAGTTGTGCACCGGGGCCTCCCACTCTTTCTATTCTGGTTAGAGAGTTTGTGCTGTTCTGTGAAGGGAGTAGTACACAGCGTTGTACTAGATCTCCCGTTTCTTGGCAATTTCTCACATGGAATAGCCTTCATTTCTCAGAACAAGAATAGGCTGACGAGTTTCAGAAGAAAGTTTTGTTTCTGACCATTTTGAGCATAATGAAACAAATGCTGAAGATACTCAACTAGTCTAAAGGCCAGTTTTATTGCTTCTTTAATCAGCACAGATTTCAAATGTGCTAACAACTGCAAAAGGGTTTTCTATTGATCAATTAGCCTTTTTTTAAATGATAAACTTGGATTAACTAACACAACGTGCCATTGGAACACAGGCGTGAAGGTTGCTGATAATGGGCCTCTGTACGCCTATGTAGATATTCCATTAAATAAATCTGCCATTTCCAGCTACAATAGTCATTTATAACATTAACAATGTCAACACTATTTCCTGATCAATTTGATGTTATTTTAAGGGAGTCATACAGGATTACTATGGTTTTACAGTGTGTCGTAACGACAAAACTCCTTAAAACGGGTTACAGGGACTCACCTCTGAGAGCTGAGTAGCAGTGTTGGCCCTGGCACCCAGTAAAACCATGGCCAGGGCAGCTGAGATGCTGAGAGGAGAGTACAAAACATTACCCGTTTTGTTCTTCTCTGTGATCTTCTTGAACAAGGCCAGGGTGAAGTTACCATTGGCTACAGACACGGCTGCCATTGTAACTAGTGGGAGATGCAGGTAGGCAGAACTTAGAAAGAAAAGTGAAAATGGTTAATATCAGTGAAACAGAACCGTCAATCAATGGGATGCAATTATCCATCTACTGCGGAAGCTAAATTAAAAAGTACGCAACAAAATAAATCAAATAACAGAAAGCAGCTAGTTAACGTTACACCTAAATGATAAATATCCTGTCCTCTCTGATGTTACTATTCTCCTGATTTGAGCTATGGCAACGCGTGGCAAACATTTGTGAGGTCCAGGTAGCCAAGCAGACATCAATAGTTATACTAAGTAAATCGGCAAGTAATTCACCAATAAAAACAACACAAAAAGTCGTAGCTAATCGTAACTTGAACAGAATAAACGTTCCTAAAATATGTTCAGTACCGTCACCAGTTGATTGGGGAAATGATTATATTGCAGCTACTCACCAAAGACTGGTTATGTGTGAATGTCAAGTCCTTTTCCAGACAGGTGGTTTTCTACAGACAACTTTCAGGGACCCATAAAACAATTAACTGCAGACGCACCCCGTGGTCTGTCAAAGTGCTCTTTTGAATCGTTTTCAGCTGACTACTACGGCAAGCCAACTGGATAAAACGAATGTACAACACTATGAAGTACAAACTACATCCAAGCAGTGTATGGCCTAATTATACAGAGTGAAATAAACAACAATAATGTATCATTTTGTATTTATTGCTGTTAATTCCAGGAAAACAGATCAACAGTTTCCATAAAAACCCAATTTGTTTTAGAAATATATTTGACCTTTCCAGTACAATAACATTTACATAAAGAATACAGTAAACATACACCTGAAGGTAACAGTGAGTGTACCCCATACAGTACAGCCTTTTTAACCATGAAAGTTTAACAAGTATATAACTGGCAGGTTCAGATGTACAATTGTCCTCCAAGATCACATGGTTCTTCAATCATCCATACAATTCTGTAAAGAGTGTCCACATGTTTTCTTTCCCTGTGTTCATCACATGTCCACACCCTTTTTCAATCAAATTCCAAGTTTGCATCAACATTTTATTAAGTAAATGCAAGAAATATCTGCTTCCATCAAATCAAGCCGAAGAGATTTAGAGTACCTCACCAGTTTGGGAGGGTGGGGCAGGTTTTTAATCATGTTTGTGGAGGAAAACAGTACTAAGCGTGGCTATTAATGAAAATTGACAAAACTTATCATATGAACAAATGAGTTTGTACTCCATATGCACAAGTGTAATATATACATGCACATCTTTTACAACTTGTAAACCCCAAATCTTAAGACAGACATGAAAGAGTTCTAAATCATTGAGAATTTTCTCAAGTGATATGTCTGAGAAGGCAGGGATTGACTTTAAGGTCTGAAAAGGCACTTGCCCATCGGGGCAAGTCAAAGAGTATTTTTTTTTGGTTTGCCCGAAGATTATGATCACTTGCCCCCCCCAAAAAAATATAAATTAGCTAGTTACAGGCAGAAGAACCATATATTTCCTGCCTTTCACCTACACATATGGGAGGAATCAAACAGGTTAATTGAAATCTTTGTATATCAGTGAAAAAAATTAACAGAGCAGGCTAAAGTTCCCAGACTGCCATAAATTGTCTGTTTTTCACTTTAAACAATGTGGAGGACCAAGAAATATCGGGTTTAGTCTACTGGAATTATTTGCAGTTTGGTTATTTTCACTTTTTAATTTTTCTTTTTAATCAATCCCTGGAAAGCTACCAATCCTGATACCCAAACAACTCTAGTCAGACACCTCCATTAGTGCTCACACTAATCATGTTTATACTCCACATGAAAACACACACGATTCGTAGTGTGTATGTGCATTTCTGTTGTTGTTGTACATTTACCAATGTACCAAACATATGCCATACAGTTAGATCTCACTGCTGCATTAAATGAAGAAGTGGGAATAAACATAATGAGTCTCTAGAAAAGTGACATGATATCAGCCTTGGCCACCACAGTCCTGTAGAAATGGCTAAAGAAAATATAGTTGTTTTCAGAGGAGAACAGTGTTATCAATAGTAGGAGCTAAAGAGTGGCCCCGACTCTGCTGGGCAGCACAGCATTTCCAAGAGAATACTGGATGGAGGGACAACAGTGTATTGTCAGAGCTTCACTGTTGCAATAACATCTGGCTCTAGTTCTTCTAGGACTGTTTCAGTGCACTTGAGAAACTTCAGAATTCCTGGTAGTTATAGTGCATATTGTCAAAGATTATAACTAAAATAAACACCCAGCAGCATTTAACTTCCAACATGAGAGACATGATGATTAAAAATGTCTTACTCTGCGCTTCACATTATATCAAGTGGCAAATGCTTTAAGAAACATGTTTTGATACTGCCAGATTTCTTACATAAAAAAAAACGAAATATGTTGTACATTCATAAACACTGCAGAAAAAAATATTTAAAAAATAATCCCAGCTTTTTTTTTTTTTTTTCATTAACTTTTTGGTTTTGTACTCATCTTTCGTAGCTGTACAGTTAAACAATTCAAATCCTCGACAAATAACAATAAGGAGGCATAAATATACCGCTGTAAAAACAAAGTATAGGAAACTCTTTAATCGAGATCACGCAGGATCCCCATGTATTCAGAGAACAAAATCCTTTCCCCAGCTCCCATACTCTAATATACGTGGTGTCATTTTCCCAAGCTCTCACACTCTAATATACGTGGTGTCATTTTCCCAAGCTCTCACACTCTAGGATACGTGGGGACATTTTCCCAAGCTCCCACACTCTAATTTAAAAAAAATAAGTTAGTGAACATGAGCTGTTTGCTGTCTTGTGCCAGTTTTCAGTGCAAAATACCAAAAGCCTCTAAGGGATCAGTGGGGGGGGTTGCGTCTCTATGGAAACAAGACAGCTTCACTCTCAGCAGTGACGAGGACGTAGAGGATGTCTCCACAACAAGTACTCAGGACCCTCCTCACACACGCTTTTTAAAAAGGTCAAACTAACAATGACAATGACTGAGAAACATCAGAGTGAAAAAAAACCTCTTTGAAACGGAGGGTTCTCTCGGACCGCTCGTGACAAGGAACAAGATGGCGGAATGAAAAGACGTGTTCAGCTGGTGTTGTCTAGTCCTTCGGAAGAGTGGGAGGCGGTGTACTTCAGCCGAAAGTTGCCTGAAAAACAGAGGGGACGGCGTCAGTGGAACAAAGAATGCAATACAAAATGGGAGGATTAAAATAACCTCAGAAAAATTAAGCAAAAAAGACAAGGAACCACTGAGATGAATTCCCAAAATGCACCTGAGCAGTTGGGATTTTTCTTTTCATTTTTAACTGCTAAGAGAGAGTTTTGAGAGAAAAACGTCCACAGATCTCCTGAGATGAGAGAGAACCCTTAACAGCAGCTCCTGGCTGTAAATAAGTCCTGCCAAAAGCCTTCCCAAGCTTGGTCAAGGGTACCCTCTGTGTGGGTGGGTGTAGGGTTATAAAACACTGGGTTGTGATAGAGAGTAAGAGCGGGTTAAGGGGGGGTGCTGCAGAGGGGCCGAAGGGGTCCATCTGAAGAGGCCCCTGGCCGTGGCGTTATTACCTTGCTGTGTTGAATCAACGGAGGGCTGTTTGCAGTCCTGCGCGTAGTGCCCACTGACCCCACAGTTGTAGCAGGAGACGTTGCCGTTGTTCTTGTTGACGCCGACCGCTCCCCCCAGGGCCCCTCCACCGCCTCCCGAACCGGGCACCATACCCACGCTGGAGGGGTACATGTGCGGGTAGAAACGGTTGAAGGGTGACATCATCTGTTGGAGGCTGTAGCCGAGCTGGGTGCCCAGTACATGGTCAGAGTGAGGGTGGGTGTGCAGCAGGGTCTGGCCAGCGTAAGGGGCGGGGGGGAAGAATGTCAGCTGGGCCTGGCCGTTGCTTTGCGGGGGCGGCTGGCTGAGGTAGTTGCTGGTGCACAGGGACGTGAGCTGGAAGATGGGCGGCGCACCAAACACCTGCCGTGGCGCCATCTGGTGGGGGAAGAAAAACGATGGCGCTGTACGGCTGTTACCGCAGCTGCCTCGGCAACCGCACGCCCCGCAGCACATGGCCTGTTGCTGGTGAGTCGTCTGCTGCTGCTGTTGTTGCTGTGGTTGCGCCTGTTGCTGGGCGACGGAGTTACTGGTGCTGTTGACGTAGGAGGAGGAGTCGGTCTGGGTTGAGCCGGGCGCTGGGCCGGGGGTGGGTACGGACGGGGGCACCACCGCCTGATCCTGTCCAGGGGAAGGCGCTACCCCTAGCGTGGCCATGACGGAAGTGGGGATGGGGGCCATAGTGTACAGGGAGGGCAGGCCTGAAAAAAGAGCCACATCTGGGTGCTTGGTGTGAGGGATGCTAAGGTCCCCCAGGGGTACGGAGGGGGTTAGGGGGGAGGCAGGGTCTGGGTTGGGGTAGGCAGGCTGCAGGGTTGAGGCATAGGGCGGACCGGGGTTGATAACACTGATAGCTTCCACCAGGGGCTGGTGGGCAGGGAGGGTGGTGACACCCTCAGAGCTGGCAGTGGTCTGTGGAGGGGCTGTCTTGAAGTGTTGGACCAGGGGCTGCAGGGCAGGGCTGCCAGGGGGGTGTAAGCCCAGAGCTAGGGAGCCAAACCCTGGGAATACCATGGGCACTGCAGCAGGGCCATCCCTCTGCTCTGGAACCCCTGGCATGGGAACTGGCACGTTGGTGGACATGGGCTCTCGGAGGACCAGGGGCACCTGCATGATCAGCCCTCCGACCACCTTGTTGTCTACCAAGGCAGCTGCCCCCTGGGGGGGGGGCATGACTGGCAGAGGGGCATCGGCAGGTAGTGCCCCGTTGGGCAATATGCAGGGCAGGGGGTGCATGAAGGTGTTTGGGGGATAGTCAAGGCTGGGGGGCTCCCCGACAGGCTTGGCAGAGACCAGCTGGTGGATGGTGGGCATGGCCCCACCTGCAACCTCCTGCCAGGGGAAGAAGGCCTCTGCTGGGCCCTGGCTACTGTCTGTATCTGGGTGAGGGTGAGAGCGAGAGAGAGAATGAGAGAGAGAGTGAGAGAATGAAAGAGAGAGCGCGCGAGAGAGAGGGATAGAGAGGGAGAGCGAGAGGGAGAGAGAGAGAGGAAGAGAGAGAGGGATAACAAAAAGTCTTAGTGATGTCCCAAAAACAAGACAAGCCCAAAATCTAATCATGGTGTGTGTGTGTCTCACCTTTATCCTTCTCGTCCTCGCTGTCCAGGCTCTCTGGTTGGTGGTGCTGGGGGCTGGAGGCTGAGCTGTAGCTCTCAGACGAGGTTTCCCCGTATACCTCCTGACTGGAGTCTCCGTCTAGACGGTGGTCAGGACACATACAACCCCAACATTCATTCAATTAGATTTAGTTCAAATATGATTTGCAAAGTTTTGATTTACATCAAATAAACCTGAAGGCATATGCGCATGGCTAAGACACACAGATAAGCAGATCAGATGTTGACTGAAAAGCTATGCCTTATAAACTTGTACAACATTGCTCTCTGTTGGTTGAATGGAGTTACTACAAGTAGTAAAGGCCTAAACTCACCAATGGCGAGCGTGCATAGTGTGTATGATTTATTTTAGAAAGAATTGTTTTGAATTATAATGACCCAACCGAAGTCTCGTATAATGACCCAACCGAAGCCTCCGCTCAATTAGATTGTGGCTCTATTTTTGGGTTAAATCGTTGGCGCTGTAGTCACACAAAATAATTTTTGTTGTTGTTGTTATTAATCACTTTCTTCTAGCTCCTTTTAATTGGAAGAGTTAGCTAGGTTAGATTAGACCAATTCATCCACTGATGGAAACAACATTGGAGATATGGACTATCCTGCTAGCATACAGTCCCTGCTCTGCCTGTCCCGTCCTTTCCACCCGCCTCGCTCTGCTTGCTCCGCCCGCCCGCTTCTGGTGACTCTGTCGCTTTAGCCTTTCCCCCAAACAACAACAAGAAGAACATCAAGCAATTTCTCCACAGAGCTACCATTTCAGAGCTTTAGGATAGGAAGAATATCAGGGCAAAATCATCTACATCGATACCCACCTTTCCCTGTCGACGGTCGCGCTCGCTGAGAAGCTGGTGGCACCATGCTCCCATTTGCCAAGTATGCTTTCTTCCCCTTTTCCCTGAAGGAGGAGAGACAAAGATGAGGGTTCGTCATCAACGATACAGGATGAATGAGGGAGGACAAGAGGAATTGAAGCCTGTTGCTCGACAGACTAGTTGGTAATAGAGCCACTCCAATTTGCTTACCGCCCCAAAAGATCCACAGACGATGCAATCGCCATCACTCTGCACACTGCCCTATCCCATCTGGACATGAGGAATACCTATGTAAGAATGCTGTTCATTGACTACAGCTCAGCATTCAACACCATAGTACCCTCCAAGCTCATCATTAAGCTCGAGGCCCTGGGTCTGAACGCCGACGGGCCGCCCCCAGGTGGTGAAGGTAGGAAACAACCTCCACTCCGCTGATCCTCAACACTGGGGCCCCACAAGGGTGTGTTCTCAGCCTCCTCCTGTACTCCCTGTTCACCTATGACTGCGTGGCCATGCACACCTCCAACTGAATCATCAAGTTTTCAGACGACACAACAGTAGTAGGCTTGACTACCAACGATGACAAGACAGCCTACAGGGAGGAGGTGAGGGCTCTGGGAGTGTGGTGCCTGGAAAACAACCTCTCACTCAACGTCAACAAAGCAAAGGAAATTATCTTAGACTTCAGGAAACAGCAGAGAGAGCACCCCCCTATCTACATCGTTGGGACTGCAGTGGAGAAGGTGGAAAGCTTCCAAGTTCCTTGGCGTACACATCACTGACAAACTGAAATGGACCACCTACACAGACAGTGTGGTGAAGAATGTGCAACAGAGCCTCTTCAACCTCAGGAGGCTAAATACATTTGGCTTGTCACCTAAAACCCTCACAAATTTTTACAAATGCACAATTGAAAGCGTCCTGTCAGGCTGTGTCACCGCCTGGTACAGCAACTGCACCGCCTGCAACCGCAAGGCTCTCCAGAGGGTGGAGCGGTCTGCCTAACGCATTACCAGGGCCAAACTACCTGCCCTCCAGGACACCTACAGCACCCGATGTCACATGAAGGACAAAAAGATCATCAAGGACATCAACCTCCCAAGCCACTGCCTGTTCACCCCGCTATCATCCAGAAGGTGAGGTCAGTAAAGGTGCATCAAAGCTGGGACAGAGAGACTCAAAAACTGTTTCTATCTCAAGGCCATCAGACTGTTAAACAGCCATCACTAGCACATTAGAGGCTGCAGCCTACAGGTATAGACAAGGAATCACTGTCCACTTTAAGGAATGAAACACTAGCCACTTTAATAATGTTTACATATCTGGCATTACTCATCTCATATGTATATACTGTATTCTATACTGTTCTACTGTATCTTAATCCATTCCGCTCAGACATCGCTCGTCCATATGTATATAGTCTTAATTCATTCCTACTTAGATTTGTGTGTATTGGGTATATGTTGTGTAATTACGCTAGCGTAATGCTAGGTCCTCTCTGTCAGGCCCTGTGGTGGGGGGGATTGACGCTAACGCTCTTCTGTTAGCATGCTAGCTAGCATAATGCTAGGTCCTCTCTGTCAGGCCCTGTGGTGGGGGGGACTGACGCTAACGCTCTTCTGTTAGCATGCTAGCTAGCATAATGCTAGGCCTTCTCTGACAGGCCCCACTGTGCTGGTAGGGGTTTCCTGAACACAGTCACACTGTTAGCTTCTTGTGTCCAACGTTCCTCTCATACTCAATCTAGAGCCAAAGACAACAAATGTCTACGAAGCAACACCTATCACAATGTAGAAACTGTACTGTGAGCTGGCTCAGTGTTGAGCCAGTATGTCTGTGCAGGGAAGTCTCTTCACTGTCAGTCAATGTGAGGACCCTTTTAGAAGGCGGGTAATAATGACTGTATTCACTGGGTTAGTGATCGACTGTCTTCTTGCCTTGTTCAAATGCTCTCACTGGCTTTTCTCAGTAGACCCTAGATGTAGAGCAAGGGCCGTTATGTAGAGTCTGATCTAGGATCAGGTCCCCATGTCCATATAATCTCATGCATTGGTATCTAAAAGGCCAAACTGTTCCTAAGTCAGCACTTCAAACTCTGGTACATACGGCTCCTGATTCCCTGGTGAGTTGAACATTGATATAGCCAGTGATTACCTGTCTGGTCCCGGTGGCTGCCTCATGCTGGCAGGGTGGTTGTCCCTCTTCTCACTGTCCTGATGCTGTAGACCAGATAGATAGAATTAGCTGTGTTAAAGTAGGGCTGAAGCAAAACCCTGAACACCCATTTGCTCTCTAGGAGGAAGTTACTTGACCGAGTGTGCCTTTAAAACATATACTGTAGCTCCATTACACTATTTGCCAGAGCAGGAATGCCATAGAGTTGTTGCCTGTTACATAACCCCTGTCACATGACGAGGGCCCCATGAATGAGGCATTGCTGGACTCTGACCCAGAGCCATAGCGGAGGGGTCAAAGGGCAGAGCGCCTCACCCTGGCTAACGCTGATAGTACTCGTATTGCTGCTGAGCTGGACTTGACTTTGGAACACAAACACACACACACACACAAACATACACTAACACACGCACGCACACACACACATAGGTACTCTCCCCAACGTATTTGTACAGTAAAGCTAATACTTTTAATTTGGCTATATACTCCAGCATTTTGGATTTGAGATACAATGTGTTATATGAGGTGAAAGTACAGAATGTCAACTTATATACCAAGGGTGTTCACATACATACACTATATATACAGCAGTATGTGGACACCCCTTCAAATTAGTGGATTCGGCTATTTCTGCCACACCCGTTGCTGACAGGTGAATAAAATCGAACACACAGCCGTGCAATCTCCATAGACAAACATTGGCAATAGAATGGCCCCGTACTGAAGAGCTCAGTGACTTTCAATGTGGCACCGTTATAGGATGACACCTTTCTAACAAGTTAGTTTGTCAAATTTCTGCCCTGCTAGAGCTGCCCCCGGTCAACTTTAAGTGCTGTTATTGTGAAATGGAAATGTCTAGGAGCAACAACAGCTCAGCCGAGTACTGAAGCGCAAAAATCGTCTGTCCTCGTCTGTCCTGGAAGCAACGTCAGCACAAGAACTGTTCGTCGGGAGCTTCAGGAAATGGGTTTCCATGTGCAGTGCCAAGCGTCGGCTGGAGTGGTGTAAAGCTCGCCACCATTGGACTCTGGAGCAGTGGAAACGCGTTCTCTGGAGTGATGAATCACGCTTCACCATCTGGCAGTCCGACGGATGAATCTGGGTTTGGCAGATGCCAGGAGAACGTTACCTGCCCGAATGCATAGTGCCAACTGTAAAGTTTGGTGGAGGAGGAATAATGGTCTGGGGCTGTTTTTCATGGTTCGGGCTAGGCCCCTTAGTTCCAGTGAAGGGGAATCTTAACGCTACAGCATACAATGACATTCTAGACGATTCTGTGCTTCCAACTCTGTGGCAACAGTTTGGGGAAGGCCCTTTCCTGTTTCAGCATGACAAAACCCCCGTGCATAAAGTGAGGTCTAATTGCCCAACATCAGTGCCGACCTAACTAATTCTCTTGTGGCTGAATGGAAGCAAGTCCTCGCAGTAATGTTCCAACATCTAGTGGAAAGCCTTCCCAGAAGAGTGGAGGCTATTATAGCAGTAAAGGGGGGACCAACTCCATATTAATGCCCATGATTTTGGAATGAGATGTTCGACGAGGTGTCCACATACTTTGTGTATCTGTTTAACCGTTTAGAAATGAAAACACTTTATGTATCTAATCTCCCATTTGAAGATGTCATAGGTATTTACTCTTAAAGTGTATTAAATGTAGTCAAGTGTAGTATTTGGTCCCATATTCCTAACACGCAATGACTACATCAAGCTTGTGACTCTACAGACTTGTTGGATTCATTTGTTGTTAGTTTTGGTTGTGTTTCAGATAATTTTTTGCCCAATAGAAATGAATGGTAAATAATGTATTGTGTCATTTTGGAGTCACTTTTATTGTAAATAAGAATATAACATGTACACACACACACACACACACACACACACACACACACACACACACACACACACACACACACACACACACACACACACACACACACACACACACACGTATGTTGCTTATACAGAGCATCAGCCCCAATTTGGTCACTGACACAACACATGCTACAGGAGAGAAGTGGAGGTCATCCATCTTAAAATAGGACATGTCTGCCTGGTCTAAATGAACTCTTTCTCAGTCTATGTAACCCACGGCTGTGGGGCCATATTAAAAGTCTAAAACAAAAAACAACCAATCAAAATGCCTGTTCATACATTGAACATGATCCAAGACTATCTGGAAGAAGAAAAAAAACTATGGATTAATTGCTTAGCATTAAGTGTAAATTCTTTGTATTTTGTGAGAATATCTGAATCTCAAATAGCACCCTACTTCCTATACAGAACCCTCTTTTGGCCCTGGTCAACAGTAATGCACTATAAAGGGAATAGGGTGCCATTTTGGATGTAGCTTTGTTCTCGGTCTGTCTCACCTGTTCTGGGCCTGGCCCCCCAGAGGCCTCCTGGTCGGGTTGACGCGTGCAGGTCTTCCTCCTCCAGTCAGGCTGGCTGTTGTGCTTCGAGCTGTGTGAACCCCTCCGAATGCTCTCGCCCTGGGAACTTTTGGCATCGGGAACGCTGGGGAAAAAAAGGGAGGGGGAATAACAATCATTTTCAGGTCTTTCATCAGAAACAAATATATGATGTATATCTGCACTGGAGGGAGGGGGTGGGGGGGGGGCTACTCACTTGAAGAAGGAGGCACTCCTAACCACAGATCTAGGATCTATCCCCATTCCAAACCATAATCATCAGGTAGTTTCTGGACTAGTGATTAGGAGCAACTTCTACCTTCTAGGGTTGGGTTCAATTCCATTTCAATTCTAGTGAATTCAGGAAGTACAATGGAATTCCAATTTCAATTCTCTTCAATGCTTTTCAATGAGGAAAATTGGGAAAATAAATGTTATTTACTTTCTGAATTGACTGGAATTTAAAATGGGATTGACCCTGCCACCTACTACGGTGTCGGGACAATAGGGTGCCTACCTAAGGCAGGGGCTATTGCTGACATGTTTCTTCCGGTGTCCCTGAACGTACGGATCCAAATCTGAAGGGTAGAGACATTTATTAATGAATTTATTCATTCATAGTTGACAGGAAACCAATGCACTTTAATCAACATTTCACGTTTTCACATCAACACTCGTTTCCAGTGAGATCAGTGACAGGTATTCATTCCTCAGTGAGAAACGTTGTAATGCTTTATGACATAGCTAACTTGTTACACTAATAGGACATTTATTGGTTTAGCTAAGCCTGAAAGTGTATGCTGCACATCTGATTATCACAGTACAGTGTGCATACGGAAACACACACACACACACACACACACACACACACACACACACACACACACACACACACACACACACACACACAAAGTATGTGATTCCTTCTTGCAAGCAAAAATCAAAGCAGGAAGCACCAGTGACTCGGTCTATAAAAAAGTGGTCAGATGAAGCAGATGCTAAACTACAGGACTGTTTTGCTAGCACAGACTGGAATATGTTCCGGGATTCTTCCGATGGCATTGAGGAGTACACCACATCAGCTTCATCAATAAGTGCTTCGAGGACGTCGTCCCCACAGTGACTGTACGTACATACCCCAACCAGAAGCCATGGATTACAGGCAACATCCGCACTGAGTTAAAGGGTAGAGCTGCTGCTTTCAAGGTGCAGGACTCTAACCCGGAAGCTTATAAGAAATTCCGCTATGCCCGCCGACGAACCATCAAACAGGCAAAGCGTCAATACAGGGCTAAGATTGAATCGTACTACACCGGTTCCGACACTCATCTTATGTGGCAGGGCTTGCAAACTATTACAGACTACAAAGGGAAGCACAGCCGCGAGCTGCCCAGTGACATGAGCCTGGACAAAAGGAACACCTATGTGAGAATGCTATCCATTGACTACAGCTCAGCGTTCAATATCATAGTACCCTCAAAGCTCATCAATAAACTAAGGACCCTGGGACTAAACACCTCCCCCTGCAACTGTATCCTGGACTTCCTGACGGGCCGCCCCCAGGTGGTGAGGGTAGGTAGCAACACATCTACCACGCTGATCCTCAACACTGGGGCCCCAGGGGTGTCAGTCCCCTCCTGTACTCCCTGTTTACTCACGACTGCACGGCCAGGCACGACACCAACACCATCATTAAGTTTGCAGACGACACAAAAGTGGTAGGCCTGATCACCTACAACGACGAGACAGCCTATAGGGAGGACGTCAGAGACCTGGCCGGGTGGTGCCAGAATAACAACCTCTCCCTCAACGTAACCAAGACTAAGGAGATGATTGTGGACTACAGGAAAAGGAGGACCGAGCACGCCCGCATTCTCATCGACGGGGCTGTAGTGGAGCAGGTTGAGAGCTTCAAGTTCCTTGGTGTCCACATCACCAACAAACTAGAATGGTCCAAACACACCAAGACAGTCGTGAAGAGGGCACGACAAAGCCTATTCCCTCTCAGGAAACTAATAAGATTTGGCATGGGTCCTCAGATCCTCAAAAGGTTCTACAGCTGCAACATTGAGAGCATCCTGACTGGTTGCATCACTGCCTGGTATGGCAATTGCTTGGCCTCCAACTGCAAGGCACTACAGAGGGTAGTGTGAACAGCCCAGTACATCACTGGGGCTAAGCTGCCTGCCATCCAGGACCTCTACACCAGGCGGTGTCAGAGGAAGGCCCTAAAAAATGTCAAAGACCCCAGCCACCCCAGTCATAGACTGTTCTCTCTACTACCGCATGGCAAGCGGTACCGGAGTAGAGGTCGACCGATTATGATTTTTCAACACCGATACCGATTATTGGAGGGCCCAAAAAGCCGATACCAATTAATCGGCCGATTTTTTTAAATTTATTTGTAATAATGACAATTACAACAATACTAAATGAACACTTATTTTAACTTAATATAATACATCAATCAAATCAATTTAGCCTCAAATAAATAATGAAACATGTTCAATTTGGTATAATAATGCAAAAACAAAGTGTTTTAGAAGAAAGTTAAAGTACAATATGTGCCATGTAAAAAAGCTAACGTTTAAGTTCCTTGCTCAGAACATGAGAACATATGAAAGCTGGTGGTTCCTTTTAACATGAGTCTTCAATATTCCCAGGTAAGGAGTTTTAGGTTGAGGTTATTATAGGACTATTTCTCTCTATACCATTTGTATTTCATATACCTTTGACTTTTGGATGTTCTTATAGGCATTTTAGTATTGCCAGAGTAACAGTATAGCTTCCGTCCCTCTCCTCGCTCCTACCTGGGCTCGAACCAGGAACACATCGACAAAAGCCACCCTCGAAGCATCGTTACCTATCGCTCCACAAAAGCCGCGGCCCTTGCAGAGCAAGGGGAACAACTACTTCAAGGTCTCAGAGCGAGTAACGTTTGAAATGCTATTGGTGCGCACCCCGCTAACTAGCTAGCCATTTCACATCGGTTACACCAGCCTAATCTCGGGAGTTGATAGGCTTGAAGTCATAAACAGCGCAATGCTTGAAGCATTGCGAAGAGCTGCTGGCAAACGCACGAAAGTGCTGTTTGAATGAATGCTTACGAGCCTGCTGCTGCCTACCATCGCTCAGTCAGACTTCTCTATCAAATCATTGACTTAATTATAACATAATAACACACAGAAATACGAGCCTTTGGTCATTAATATGGTCGAATCCGGAAACGATCAATATTTAGACTTAGGGATGCCACCCGTTAGATAAAATACAGAACCGTTCTGTATTTTATCTAACGGGTGGCATCCCTAAGTCTAAATATTGCTGTTACATTGTACAACCTTCAATGTTATGTCATATTTATTTACAATTCTGGCAAATTAATTACGGTTTTTGTTAGGAATAAATGGACTTCACACAGTTCGCAACGAGCCAGGCGGCCCAAACTGCTGCATATACCCTGACTGCTTGCACGGAACGCAAGAGAAGTGACATAATTTCCCTAATTATAAGAAATTAATGTTAGCAGGCAATAATAACTAAATATGCAGGTTTAAAAATATATACTTGTGTATTGATTTTAAAGAAAGGCATTGATGTTTATGGTTAGGTTTGGTGCAGCGACAGTGCTAAATCATCACCCGTTTGGCTGTGATTCGATGAGAAATTGACAGGCACTGCATCGATTATATGCAACGCAGGACACGCTAGATAAACTAGTAATATCATCAACCATGTGTAGTTAACTAGTGATTATGTGAAGCTTGATTGATTTTTATAAGTTTAATGCTAGCTAGCAACTTACCTTGGCTTCTTGCTGCCCTCGCGCAACAGGTAGTCAGCCTGTCACGCAGGCTCCTCGTGGAGTGCAAAGTAAGGCAGGTGGTTAGAGCGTTGGACTAGTAACCGGAAAATTGCAAAAACGAATCCCCGAACTGACAAGGTAAAAATCTGTCGTTCTGCCCCTGAACAAGGCAGTTAACCCACCGTTCCTAGGCCGTCATTGAAAATAAGAATGTGTTCTTAACTGACCTGCCTAGTTAAATAAAGATGTAAAAAAATAAAAAATATCGGCCAAATCGGTGTCCAAAAATACCCATTTCCGATTGTTATGAAAACTTGAAATCGGCCCCAATTAATCGGCCCTAATTAATCGGCCATTCCGATTAATCTGTCGACCTCTATACCGGAGTGCCAAGTCTAGGACAAAAAGGCTTCTCAACAGTTTTTACCTCCAAACCATAAGACTCCTGAACAGGTAATAAAATGGCTACCCGGACTATTTGCGTCGTGTGCCCCCCCCCCCCCCCCCCAACCCCTCTTTTGCGGCTATCCTCAAGGCCTTCATTCCTAACCCTCTCTCCCTCCTTCTCTTTCTCTCGCTCCCTCCATCCATTTTTCACTCTGCTGCCTAGTACAATACTCCCATAAGAGGACATAGTACTGTACCTATCATCAGCAATGTAATTAATGGGTTCTGTCTAGTGCCTACAGCTACCCGGTCCAAATTCTGTCTACTGCTACCCGGTCCAAAGGCTATACCGCAGCACCACAGGGGCTAGCATTAGCATCCCTAGGGCTGTGATTAGCCTGCGAGCCCAGAGCATGGACGACGGGCAATATATAGCCTCAAAATGCAAGGAACAGAGTCAGAAAGAGAGAATCAGAGAGTCAGAGAGAGAAAGAAAGAGTCGGAGAGAGAAAGAGAGCACCAGAGAGCCATATAGAGAAAGAGAGAATCAGAGAGAGAGAGAGAGAGAGACAGAGCCAATCATGTAACATTTGAAATGTCTATATTCTTTTAAAACAGGCAGAGAGAATCAGAGAGTCAGAGAGAGAATCAGAGAGTCAGAGAGAGAGAATCAGAGAGTCAGAGAGAGAGAATCAGAGAGTCAGAAAGAAAGAATCAGAGTCAGAGAGAGAGAATCAGAGAGTCAGAGAGAGAGAATCAGAGAGTCAGAGAGAGAGAATCAGAGAGTCAGAGAGAGAGAATCAGAGAGTCAGAAAGAAAGAATCAGAGTCAGAGAGAGAGAATTAGAGAGTCAGAGAGAGAGAATCAGAGTCAGAGAGAGAGAATCAGAGAGTCAGAGAGAGAGAATCAGAGAGTCAGAGAGAGAGAATCAGAGAGTCAGAGAGAGAGAATCAGAGAGTCAGAAAGAAAGAATCAGAGTCAGAGAGAGAGAATCAGAGAGTCAGAGAGAAAGAATCAGAGTCAGAGAGAGAGAATCAGAGAGTCAGAGAGAGAGAATCAGAGAGTCAGAGAGAGAGAATCAGAGAGTCAGAGAGAGAGAATCAGAGAGTCAGAAAGAAAGAATCAGAGTCAGAGAGAGAGAATCAGAGAGTCAGAGAGAGAAAGAGAGAATCATACAGTCAGAGAGAGAAAGAGAGAATCCAATAAAGCCCTTTGAATTAATTAAATAAAGGTTAAATAAATAAAAATGTAATAAAACACTGAATTGAGAGAGAGACCAAGAGATACAGAGGGAGAGACAGAGAGAGAGAGAGACAAGAGAGAGAGAGACAGAGAGAGACAGAGAGAGATAGAGAGAGAGACAGAGACACAAAGGGAGAGAGCGAAAGAGAGAGAGCGACAGCGAAAGAGAGAATCAGATAGACAGAGAGAGACATCGAGAGAGAGACAGAGAGAGAGATATAAAGAGACAGAGAGAGAGAGAGAGAGAGAGAGAGAATGACAGAGAGAGATAAGAAAGAGACAGAAACACAGAGTCAGAGAGAGAGCGACAGAGAGAGATAGAAAGCGACAGAGACACAGAGAGAGAGAGAGAGAGAGAGAGAGAATGACAGAGAGAGATAAGAAAGAGACAGAAACACAGAGTCAGAGAGAGAGCGACAGAGAGAGAGATAGAAAGAGACAGAAACACAGAGAGAGAGAGAACGACAGAGAGAGATAGAAAGAGACAGAAACACAGAGAGAGAGAGTCAGAGAGAGAGAGAGAGAGAGCGAGAGAGATAGAGAGATAGAAAGAGAGAGCGACAGCTCAGGCTTTCCAAAATCGACAGGAGAGTTGGAGTTAGCGATGTAGCGCTACTTCTTAGCCTGCTGGAGTACAGTACTTCATCTCATGCCCTGTGCACCCCCCTAGTGAGAACTAAATGTAGGGTGGACTGTACTGCGGGGTAACCATGTAGGAATGAGTAGGTTGTAGGGTGGACTGTGTTGGATGGTAACCATGTAGGAATGAGTAGGGTGTAGGGTGGACTGTGTTGGATGGTAACCATGTAGGAATGAGTAGGGTGGACTGTGTTGGATGGTAACCATGTAGGTTTGAGTAGGGTGGACTGTGTTGGGGGGTAACCATGTAGGAATGAGTAGGGTGGACTGTGTTGGATGGTAACCATGTAGGTTTGAGTAGGGTGGACTGTGTTGGGGGGTAACCATGTAGGAATGAGTAGGGTGGACTGTGTTGGATGGTAACCATGTAGGTTTGAGTAGGGTGTAGGGTGGACTGTGTTGGGGGGTAACCATGCAGGAATGAGTAGGGTGGACTGTACTGGGGGGTAACCATGTTGGAATGAGTAGGGTGGACTGTGTTGGGGGGTAACCATGTTGGAATGAGTAGGGTGGACTGTGTTGGGGGGTAACCATATAGGAATGAGTAGGGTGGACTGTGTTGGGGGGTAACCATGTTGGAATGAGTAGGGTGGACTGTACTGGGGGGTAACCATGTTGGAATGAGTAGGGTGTAGGGTGGACTGTGTTGGGGGGTAACCATGTAGGAATGAGTAGGGTGTAGGGTGGACTGTGTTGGGGGGTAACCATGTAGGAATGAGTAGGGTGGACTGTGTTGGATGGTAACCATGTAGGAATGAGTAGGGTGGACTGTGTTGGGGGGTAACCATGTTGGAATGAGTAGGTTGTAGGGTGGACTGTATTGGGGGGTAACCATGTAGGAATGAGTAGGTTGGACTGTATTGGGGGGTAACCATGTTGGAATGAGTAGGTTGGACTGTATTGGGGGGTAACCATGTTGGAATGAGTAGGGTGCAGGGTGGACTGTATTGGGGGGTAACCATGTTGGAATGAGTAGGGTGTAGGGTGGACTGTATTGGGGGGTAACCATGTTGGAATGAGTAGGGTGTAGGGTGGACTGTATTGGGGGGTAACCATGTTGGAATGAGTAGGTTGGACTGTATTGGGGGGTAACCATGTTGGAATGAGTAGGGTGTAGGGTGGACTGTGTTGGGGGTAACCATGTTGGAATGAGTAGGGTGTAGGGTGGACTGTGTTGGGGGTAACCATGTTGGAATGAGTAGGGTGTAGGGTGGACTGTGTTGGAGGGTAACCATGTAGGAATGAGTAGGGTGTAGGGTGGACTGTGTTGGGGGTAACCATGTTGGAATGAGTAGGGTGTAGGGTGGACTGTGTTGGGGGTAACCATGTTGGAATGAGTAGGGTGTAGGGTGGACTGTGTTGGAGGGTAACCATGTTGGAATGAGTAGGGTGTAGGGTGGACTGTGTTGGAGGGTAACCATGTTGGAATGAGTAGGGTGTAGGGTGGACTGTGTTGGGGGTAACCATGTTGGAATGAGTAGGGTGTAGGGTGGACTGTGTTGGAGGGTGGGGTGTAGTGTGGATTGTATTGGGGGGTGAACCGGATTGGGTGGGGGGTTACTTACACACAACTTCCTCTTGGCTGGATGCCTCTGAACCGTCCTCCTTGTAGGGCTTCCCCAGGGCTGCAGGGTTACCTGGAGAGAGGCACAGACACAGGCTGTGTTTGAGAGCCTCAAAACATTGATGCATCATGGGTAAATTGTGACAGACTGATCTACAAATAACATGGAGCAGTTATTTATGATACAAGGTGATTTGTAGTCTCGACTTTCCTTTGAAGTCGGCTGCAATGTCGAACGTGCCCACACTCTCAATCTAATTCCACCTCAAAATACCCCATAATGACTTGCCCAGAGGAAAACTGTTATTGGTGTCAGGTGAACTAGTATAATGACGCACCAAGTCAGACAAGCCGCCGCCACGGGTAGGGGAAACACTGCTGTTAGCCACAGAGGCACAACTGATCTGATCTGTGTCCCTCTGGGAGATGTGTGACCCTCTCCTTCACCACCTGGCCCTTTGATCACTCAGACGTGTGTGGATCACTCAACACCTCCCAGGGAACCCACAGGAGGGAGGACAGGGCTCAGGGAGGAGGACAGGGCTTGGGGATTAGGACAGGGCTCAGGGAGGAGGACAGGGCTCAGGGAGGAGGACAGGGCTCAGGGAGGAGGACAGGGCTCAGGGAGGAGGACAGGGCTCAGGGAGGAGGACAGGGCTCAGGGAGGAGGACAGGGTTCAGGGAGGAGGACAGGGCTCAGGTGGAAGGTGTTGGACACACAAACCCCCAGGTTGTCTGCCCTCGGCTGTCACCCTCCACCATCACCTGTCTCTCAGGTAGGGCTGTCACCTGTCTCTCAGGTAGGGCTGGGCAAACAGGTTGAGGTGTTTCTGTTTGTGTCCTAAATGGGACCCTATTCCATATATAGTGCACTACTTCTGACCAGAGCCCATAGGGAAAAGGGTGCCATTTGGGAGGGAGCCTCTGATGTCAGATGGTTTCAGTAGGAGACACAGTAGGGAGTGTAAGTATTGGCAAGAAAGCAGCATTGACAAGTCAGTTTGATGTCTCTGATGTCCCAAGCTGCTTCATGATGCATCATGATGTATCCCTTATAAACAGTGGTTTCACATGATGCATCATGATGTATCCCTTATAAACAGTGGTTTCCCCATGATGCATCATGATGTGCCCCTTATAAACAGTGGTTTCCCATGATGCATCATGATGTGTCCCTTATAAACAGTGGTTTCCCATGATGCATCATGATGTGTCCCTTATAAACAGTGGTTTCCCATGATGCATCATGATGTATCCCTTATAAACAGTGGTTTCCCATGATGCATCATGATGTATCCCTTATAAACAGTGGTTTCCCCATGATGCATCATGATGTATCCCTTATAAACAGTGGTTTCCCATGATGCATCATGATGTATCCCTTATAAACAGTGGTTTCCCCATGATGCATCATGATGTGTCCCTTATAAACAGTGGTTTCCCATGATGCATTATGATGTATCCCTTATAAACAGTGGTTTCCCATGATGCATCATGATGTATCCCTTATAAACAGTGGTTTCCCCATGATGCATCATGATGTATCCCTTATAAACAGTGGTTTCCCATGATGTATCATGATGTGTCCCTTATAAACAGTGGTTTCCCATGATGCATCATGATGTGTCCCTTATAAACAGTGGTTTCCCATGATGCATCATGATGTGTCCCTTATAAACAGTGGTTTTCCATGATGCATCATGATGTGTCCCTTATAAACAGTGGTTTCCCCATGATGCATCATGATGTATCCCTTATAAACAGTGGTTTCCCCATGATGCATCATGATGTATCCCTTATAAACAGTGGTTTCCCCATGATGCATCATGATGTATCCCTTATAAACAGTGGTTTCCCATGATGCATCATGATGTATCCCTTATAAACAGTGGTTTCCCATGATGCATCATGATGTATCCCTTATAAACAGTGGTTTCCCCATGATGCATCATGATGTGTCCCTTATAAACAGTGGTTTCCCATGATGCATCATGATGTGCCCCTTATAAACAGTGGTTTCCCATGATGCATCATGATGTATCCCTTATAAACAGTGGTTTCCCATGATGCATCATGATGTATCCCTTATAAACAGTGGTTTCCCATGATGCATCATGATGTATCCCTTATAAACAGTGGTTTCCCATGATGCATCATGATGTGTCCCTTATAAACAGTGGTTTCCCATGATGCATCATGATGTATCCCTTATAAACAGTGGTTTCCCATGATGCATCATGATGTGTCCCTTATAAACAGTGGTTTCCTATGATGCATCATGATGTATCCCTTATAAACAGTGGTTTCCCATGATGCATCATGATGTATCCCTTATAAACAGTGGTTTCCCATGATGCATCATGATGTGTCCCTTATAAACAGTGGTTTCCCATGATGCATCATGATGTATCCCTTATAAACAGTGGTTTCCCCATGATGCATCATGATGTATCCCTTATAAACAGTGGTTTCCCCATGATGCATCATGATGTATCCCTTATAAACAGTGGTTTCCCCATGATGCATCATGATGTATCCCTTATAAACAGTGGTTTCCCATGATGCATCATGATGTATCCCTTATAAACAGTGGTTTCCCATGATGTATCATGATGTGTCCCTTATAAACAGTGGTTTCCCATGATGCATCATGATGTATCCCTTATAAACAGTGGTTTCCCATGATGCATCATGATGTGTCCCTTATAAACAGTGGTTTCCCATGATGCATCATGATGTATCCCTTATAAACAGTGGTTTCCCCATGATGCATCATGATGTATCCCTTATAAACAGTGGTTTCCCCATGATGCATCATGATGTGTCCCTTATAAACAGTGGTTTCCCCATGATGCATCATGATGTGTCCCTTATAAACAGTGGTTTCCCCATGATGCATCATGATGTATCCCTTATAAACAGTGGTTTCATCGCAGTAAGACATCTACTACAGTAGGCAACATTTGACTTTTTTATAAGCAATCTGTCAAATGCATTATGAAAAGTCCCGGGGCCAAGACCAAGCTCTGGAAGGTCCGGGGACATGGAACATTTGCTCCTAATCCATTTTTACAGCACTATAAAAGATTTATCAGCTCAAAGGATGTTCCAGAAATGGCAGGGTTTATGAGCAGAGGAAACACAAAAGGGGGAAGGGGTAAAGAGACTGACATTCACAGGATTAACCAAAAGGGGGAGATATCTCACAATCTTCATTCATTTTGCGTCAAACTGAGGTACATTAAAAGCTTGAACACGTCCTCTGATCCAATGGAGGCTGTTGAGGGGAGGACGGCTCATAGTAATGGCCGGAACAGAGCTAATGGAATGGAATCAAACACATGGAAAACAGGGGTTGGATGTATTTGATACCATTCCACTGATTCCGCTCCAGCCATTACCACGAGCCCGTCTTCCCCAATTAAGATGCCACCAACCTCCAGTGATCTAATGGTATGGCAAGAAAAACATGCTGACTGGATATCGCTGTAAGTGTCAGATCTAGTAGGCTAAATGATTTCTTCACATAAAATATATTTTTTATTTAACTATGCAAGTCAGTTAAGAACAAATACTTATTTACAATGACGGCCTATACAGGCCAAACCCGGACGACACTGGGCCAAATGTGCACCGTCCTATGGGACTCCCAATCACAAGAGGGTTGTGATACAGCCTTGATTTGAACCAGGGTGTCTGTAGTAACGTCTCTAGCACTGAGCCTTAGAACTCTGCACCACTCAGGAGCCCCAAAAAATGACTGGTCAGTACGGGTTTCAAACCCCCGACCTTTGCATTATTAGCACAACACTCTAACCAACCGAGCTAACTGGCCCTGCAGTAAAAAATAAAGCAATATATATTTGCAATATTCATTTCACATTTATCTAATGTATTGCATCAGAATATTCAGATTTCCTCTGACTGAGAATATGCAATAGGCTGCATCCCAAATGGCATCCTATTCCCTATATAAATAAAGCCATACTCTGGTCAAAAGTAGTGCCCTATATAGGGAATAGATTGCCATTTGGGATGCTTAAATAGAGTGTGGCCCGTAGAGAGAGAGGATGGGTAATTAGAGGTGGATTGATATCCATTGGGTAAATAGAGGTGGATTGATATCCATTGGGTAAATAGAGGTGGATTGATATCCATTGGGTAATTAGAGGTGGATTGATATTTATTGGGTAAATAGAGGTGGATTGATATCCATTGGGTAAATAGAGGTGGATTGATATCCATTGGGTAAATAGAGGTGGATTGATATCCATTGGGTAAATAGAGTGGGATTGATATCCATTGGGTAAATAGAGGTGGATTGATATCCATTGGGTAAATAGAGGTGGATTGATATCCATTGGGTAAATAGAGGTGGATTGATATCCATTGGGTAATTAGAGGTGGCTTGATAGCCATTGGGTAAATAGAGGTGGATTGATAGCCATTGGGTAAATAGAGGTGGATTAGAGCAGGGTTGTGACGAGGCTGAGTTAGGGTGACGTAGCTCCTCCTCTGAACTGACTGGCCCGTTGTTGGGCCTGCTAGGGCTCCGCGCTCAGGACCGCTCACCTCAAATGGGTGTCAACGAGACATCAGCTCTGCTCCGAGGAAGGGCGTAGGGAGCTGTGGGTGAGTCATGGGCGTAGACACACATACACTAGGCCTAGAGCCCACCTTAACATTTGTACATGTGAGTCATTTAGCTGACGCTCTTATCCAGAGCGACTAACAGGAGCAATTAGGGTTAAGTGCCTTGCTCAATCTTTCGGTTACTGGCCCAATGCTCTTAACCGCAAGGCAACCTGCTGCCTCCACATTAAGAGCAGACACGCTCAAACACACACACACACACACACACACACACACACACACACACACACACACACACACACACACACACACACACACACACACACACACACACACACACACACACACACACACACACACACACACAGCACTTACATCTGCTGCAGCTGCAGGAGGAGGAAGAGGAGGACTCAGACAGGAAGAAGCCACAGACCTTCCTTGTCTGTCGGAAAGCTTGTGGAGCCGACAGAAACTTCTCCCTGGCAAGAACAAAAAAAAAAAAAAAGGGGGTGTGTAAGTATAAAACACCAAAGTTAGTCTAGGACTAAGATCTAAACTCACTGTGTGGGGTAAAAAGGGAAGTAGGCTGGAGTTTTAACAGAAAACTCTGGGCCGGTGTTCCTAACGAGTCTCAAAGTAGGAGTAGGTCTTCTACATCATAATGAGGTCTGGTCTTCACGTGTGGCTCAGTTGGTAGAGCATGGCGTGTGCAACGCCAGGGTTGTGGGTTTGATTCCCACGGGGGGGCCAGTACAAATAAAAAATAAATGCATGAAATGAAATGTATGCATTCACTACTGTAAGTCGCTCTGGATAAGAGCGTCTGCTAAATGACTAAAATGTAAATGTAATGAGAGTGATGTTAGCTGGTATGAATCCCCTAAGGGGAAATATCTGTTGATGTTCTCTTGAGCAAAGGCACTTAGCCCTAATTGCTCATGTAGTTGGCATTGACAGAGAGGGCTGCCTCGCTTCTAGTTCTTAGGAAACTTTGCAGTATTTCATTTTTTTTATTTTTTATGTATCATTTCTTACATTGTTATCCCAGAAAATGTTATGGCAAGCGTTTTCGCTACACCCGGCAATAATATCTGCTAAACACGTGTATGTGACCAATACAATTTTTGATTTGTAAGTCGCTGTGGATAAGAACGTCTGTTAAATGACTAAAATGTGTGAAGAAATTATCCTAGATCAGCACTCTTTATGAATAGGGGCTCTGCTCCGTTTCACCAGGATCCATTCCACTTCTGAAGATCCACTCCTTAGTTTGACTTATACCTTCATTCTCTGAAGGTAATATTGGATCTAGAACCGGATTGTGAGAGATAAAACGTGCCGAGGCAACACGGCGGAATCCCAAAGGTCAAACGGAAATAATCTCACCTCTTCTATTTGCTTTCAAGTAGAAGCACACCAGAGTAAACATTCTTTTAACTTTGCAATATCAGTGTAATAAGGACATCTGATCAAACAAATGCTGGATTGATGTTAGCTAGTGGCTGAAAGTGTCCTAGTAGGGCTGTGTTTCATCTATAGCCTAGTTGTCTAGTTCCATCAATATGCTGCCTGCCTAGTGCCCTGCTGGAAGGAACAATGGCCTTACCCAGCTGACTGACGAGAAGTGGCCGTGTACTTTGGATGTGAAACCCAAGTGTGAATGTGAATGCTTCACTGACCAGGTACACTGTGCCATTCATTTCATCCAATCATCACCTAAACATCGAATTGCTCTTGAATAGGCCTACATTGCAAAAAGATAAATGCTTTAAACTTGTGTTTTTTTAATTTTTTTTAATCTATGAGCAGAGTTATTGGCACTTGAAGCTTTCATTTTCCAGAAAAACGAAACTGACTAGAAGTGGTTTCCAGGAGGGGGCACTGTTGTCCTCACAACAAGACACCCCCCCTCACAGTAACCAAGAGAGTATAAGTCCTGTACAGTACATACAGTACAGAGTTCAGGTGGGCCTTTTTGCTTCAGCAAACAAAGGAAAGGAGGGGTGCATAACAACAAGGACAACAATCACCAGAATGACTTACCAAGAAAAACTTCCAAAAGGACTAAATGGAGGTAAAAAAAGGAGATGGAACGAACACTCAACAACAAAAAAGGCAGAGATTGATTTCTTATTGCTCATTTAATCCATTGAACAAGGATGCGGACATGTGACTGATGTTTCTACGTCAAGCTGCCGTCTTCCTCCATAGTGACCTGACCATTGCCACATAGCTCCTATTTATACCAGCAGGTAGCCTAGTGGTTAGAGCATTGGGCTAACAACCTGAGAAGTTGCAAGATCGAATCCCCGAGCTGACAACAACAAAAAATCTGTCGTTCTGCCCCTGAACAAGGACCTACTGTTCCTAGGCTGTCATTGAAAATAAGAATTTGTTCTTAACTGACTTGACGAGTTAAATGAATAAATACCCTAGATGCTTATTGAGATAAAATGATAATATGTTTCAAGGTAAATGGCAAAATATAGCACAAAGTGGTAGTGTGTCTTTTTTATTTAACCAGGTAGGCTAGTTGAGAACAAGTTCTCATTTACAACTGTGACCTGGCCAAGATAAAGCAAAGCAGTGTGACACAAACAACAACACAGAGTTACACATGGAATAAACAAGCGTACAGTCAATACAACACAGTCCTTCACAATCATTTCCGTTATCCAACCCTGTGAAAGAGCGTTATCAATGAAGCTATCTATATCCTTTTGTATTCTGTCCGTGGGGTTGTAACGGAGAGGTACCAGAGAGTTGAGCATAGACCTCACTCCTATATTGTTCTCTACAATATCTAGATTGTCTTTCAGTTCCTTCAAAGCATTTTGTTCATCATGACTGAGATTAGCTGCTTGTTTAGGGGTATTGCGGGCCAATTTAGCAAAATCATTTTCTATCTGCCTACTTACTGTAGGTGAGAACAGAAGGAGTCAAATTAGCATAAGGCACAAAACTCGAGTTCTTTTTGAAAGTGGTTTGTTATCTCACATCAGGAATACCATATGGATTATAGTTTCTGAACTCTGCAATGCCATCACATGCACTATTAGCACGGAATAAATTAGTTTAATGTAATTGGAAAACAAATTTGAAAAGGTCAACTTTTAATGCAAAAGGCGCCATCCTTTTCGAAAGGGAGAAAGAGTCTTTTACTCAGGACTGACACCTGGTCAGAGGACTGTCACCTGGTCAGAGGACTGTCACCTGGTCAGAGGACTGTCACCTGGCCAGAGGACTGTCACCTGGTCAGAGGACTGTCACCTGGTCAGAGGACTGACACCTGGTCAGAGGACTGACACCTGGTCAGAGGACTGTCACCTGGTCAGAGGACTGACACCTGGTCAGAGGACTGTCACCTGGTCAGAGGACTGTCACCTGGTCAGAGGACTGACATCTGGTCAGAGGACTGTCACCTGGTCAGAGGACTGTCACCTGGTCAGAGGACTGTCACCTGGTCAGAGGACTGACATCTGGTCAGAGGACTGTCACCTGGTCAGAGGACTGTCACCTGGTCAGAGGACTGTCACCTGGTCAGAGGACTGACACTTGGTCACAGTACAGTAAAGTACGCATGCACAGACACACGCACACACCTCTAACAAACAAACACACACACCGACTCAGTCAGTCAGTGGATACTGTAAGCCAGTAGTCTGTTATCTAACGGGCTCTAGTCTTATCTAATGGGCTCTAGTTTGTTATCTAATGGGCTCTAATCTGTTATCGAATGGGCTCTAGTCTGTTATCTAATGGGCTCTAATCTGTTATCTAATGGGCTCTAGTCTGTTATCTAATGGGCTCTAGTCTGTTATCTAATGGGCTCTAATCTGTTATCTAATGGGCTCTAATCTGTTATCTAATGGGTTCTAGTCTGTTATCTAATGGGCTCTAGTCTGTTATCTAATGGGCTCTAGTCTTATCTAATGGGCTCTAATCTGTTATCGAATGGGCTCTAGTCTGTTATCTAATGGGCTCTAATCTGTTATCTAATGGGCTCTAGTCTGTTATCTAATGGGCTCTAGTCTGTTATCTAATGGGCTCTAATCTGTTATCTAATGGGCTCTAATCTGTTATCTAATGGGTTCTAGTCTGTTATCTAATGGGCTCTAATCTGTTATCGAATGGGCTCTAGTCTGTTATCTAATGGGCTCTAATCTGTTATCTAATGGGCTCTAGTTTGTTATCTAATGGGCTCTAGTCTTATCTAATGGGCTCTAGTCTGTTATCTAATGGGCTCTAATCTGTTATCTAATGGGCTCTAGTTTGTTATCTAATGGGCTCTAGTCTTATCTAATGGGCTCTAGTCTGTTATCTAATGGGCTCTAATCTGTTATCTAATGGGCTCTAGTTTGTTATCTAATGGGCTCTAGTCTTATCTAATGGGCTCTAGTCTGTTATCTAATGGGCTCTAATCTGTTATCTAATGGGCTCTAGTCTGTTATCTAATGGGCTCTAGTCTGTTATCTAATGGGCGCTAGTCTGTTATCTAATGGGCTCTAGTCTGTTATCTAATGGGCTCTAGTCTGTTATCTAATGGGCTCTAGTCTGTTATCTAATGGGCTCTAGTCTGTTATCTAATGGGCTCTAGTCTGTTATCTAATGGGCTCTAGTCTGTTATCTAATGGGCTCTAGTCTGTTATCTAATGGGCTCTAGTCTTATCTAATGGGCTCTAATCTGTTATCTAATGGGCTCTAGTCTGTTATCTAATGGGCTCTAGTCTGTTATCTAATGGGCTCTAGTCTGTTATCTAATGGGCTCTAATCTGTTATCTAATGGGTTCTAATCTGTTATCTAATGGGCTCTAGTCTGTTATCTAATGGGCTCTAATCTGTTATCTAATGGGCTCTAGTCTGTTATCTAATGGGCTCTAATCTGTTATCTAATGGGCTCTAGTCTGTTATCTAATGGGTTCTAATCTGTTATCTAATGGGCTCTAGTCTTATCTAATGGGCTCTAATCTGTTATCTAATGGGTTCTAGTCTGTTAACTAATGGGTTCTAGTCTCATCTAATGGGCTCTAGTGAAGGCCTTTGTGGACAACGTTGGAAATAAATGAAATCACTGTTATCCCCATATCCCCAGGGTCCCCGGGATTGTACGACTTAGTGCATATATTTTCCCAATCAATCCATAAATCTATCAACCAATCAATCATCCAATCAGTCAATCAGTTAGGGGGCTAAGCAGAACTCACTTGAGGTTCCTCTCCACTCCCCTGCTCTCGTACTTGTCTCCCTGTTTGAGCAGCCGGAGGATGCCCTTCTCAAACGACTCCGTGGACTGCTCCTTGGGGAGCTGCATGACAGGATCAAGTTTTAACAAGTCATGTACAGCACCATTCAAACAAATACCTTTACAACAAGAGCTAGGAGATGTCCTTAACAGTTCATTCAATTCATTAGGCTCATGAACTCATAACGTTAGTTCATTATCCCTGCTTATAATCAGTGGGTGAACATCCAGTAAATACTATGCAGGGAACATGGGGTCAATTCCATTTCAATTCAGTCAATTTGGCACGTTAATACGGATAGCTGGCAGTTTGCAGCGTCTATAAAACCTAGTTAGTGTAAATACCTTCAACAAGAAGCCCTCCAGTTCAAGCTGTGTTTTCCTGACATTGTTGGATGAGGAGTCAGACCACTTCACCTGAAAGACAAGATCAAATGTTACACTGTCATCCAAGGGATGTCAATTAACGTTACCAGATTTTGAAGGGAACATTGGGTAAGGACAAAGACACATTGGGTAAAGACAAAGATGCATTGGGTAAGGACAAAGACACATTGGGTAGGGACAAAGATGCATTGGGTAAGGACAAAGACGCATTGGGTAAAGACAAAGACGCATTGGGTAAGGACAAAGACGCATTGGGTAAGGACAAAGACGCATTGGGTAAGGACGCATTGGGTAAGGACAAAGATGCATTGGGTAAGGACAAAGACACATTGGGTAAGGACAAAGACACATTGGGTAGGGACAAAGACGCATTGGGTAAGGACAAAGACGCATTGGGTAAGGACAAAGATGCATTGGGTAAGGACAAAGATGCATTGGGTAAGGACAAAGACACATTGGGTAAGGACAAAGATGCATTGGGTAAGGACAAAGACACATTGGGTAGGGACAAAGACGCATTGGGTAAGGACAAAGATGCATTGGGTAAGGACAAAGACGCATTGGGTAAGGACAAAGACGCATTGGGTAAGGACAAAGACGCATTGGGTAAGGACAAAGACACATTGGGTAAGGACAAAGACACATTGGGTAAGGACGCATTGGGTAAGGACAAAGACACATTGGGTAAGGACAAAGACACATTGGGTAAGGACAAAGACGCATTGGGTAAGGACAAAGACGCATTGGGTAAGGACAAAGACACATTGGGTAAGGACATCGTAAGAAGGGGAAACAAAAATCCCACCATGGGAATGTTTTTCCTCAAACAAACAACATTTACAAATCTACCATCTTGGCTTTGCTGCTTATACACCATCGGTGGTAATTGAGATTATCAAGATTATCCCTAGAAGACAATAATAAAGAATTATGTCAGCCAAGCGCTACAACAAGACGCTACAAAAGCTCTTTAGTCTGCCCTGCTGTGAAAACTGTTTGGTTTGATCAGATCTTTAGAAAAATATTGTTTGTGTTTAGTCCCGCGGTTGTAAAAGTATTGTTTGTGTTAAGCCCCGAGGTTGTAAAAGTCTTGTTTGTGTTTTTGTACAGCCCCGCGGTTTTCTGCTTTCCCAACCTAATGACTTGGACTTACGATGGTATTCTTGGGAGAGTTTCAGGGACTTTTCTTCAACAGTTAGTTGGCCTACTACAACCGGATCTGACTGGGTCATTACAGTGGGGGGAAAAAGTATTTGATCCCCTGCTGATTTTGTACATTTGCTCACTGACAAAGAAATGATCAGTCTATAATTTTAATGGTAGGTTTATTTGAACAGTGAGACAGAATAACAACAAAAATATCCAGAAAAACGCATGTCAGAAATGTTATAAATTGATTTGCATTTTAATGAGGGAAATAAGTATTTGACTCCCTCTCAAACAGAAAGATTTCTGGCTCCCAGGTGTCTTTTATACAGGTAACGAGCTGAGATTAGGAGCACACTCTTAAAGGGAGTGCTCCTAACCGCAGCTTGTTACCTGTAAAAAAGACACCTGTCCACAGAAGCAATCAATCAATCAGATTCCAAACTCTCCACCATGGCCAAGACCAAAGAGCTCTCCAAGGATGTCAGGGACAAGATTGTAGACCTACACAAGGCTGGAATGGGCTACAAGACCATCGCCAAGCAGCTTGGTGAGAAGGTGACAACAGTTGGTGCGATTATTCACAAATGGAAGAAACACAAAAGAACTGTCAATATCCCTCGGCCTGGGGCTCCCTGCAAGATCTCACCTCGTGGAGTTGCAATGATCATGAGAACGGTGAGGAATCAGCCCAGAACTACACGGGAGGATCTTGTCAATGATCTCAAGGCAGCTGGGACCATAGTCACCAAGAAAACAATTGGTAACACACTACGCCGTGAAGGACTGAAATCCTGCAGCGCCCGCAAGGTCCCCCTGCTCAAGAATACATATACATGCCCGTCTGAAGTTTGCCAATGAACATCTGAATGACTCAGAGGACAACTGCTGAAAGTGTTGTGGTCAGATGACACCAAAATGGAGCTCTTTGACATCAACTCAACTCGCCGTGTTTGGAGGAGGAGGAATGCTGCCTATGACCCCAAGAACACCATCTCCACCGTCAAACATGGAGGTGGAAACATTATGCTTTGGGGGTGTTTTTCTGCTAAGGGGACAGGACAACTTCACCGCATCAAAGGGACGATGGACGGGGACATGTACCGTCAAATCTTGGGTGAGAACCTTCTTCCCTCAGCCAGGGCATTGAAACTGGGTCGTGGATGGGTATTCCAGCATGACAATGACCCAAAACACACGGCCAAGGCAACAAAGGAGTGGCTCAAGAAGAAGCACATTAAGGTCCTGGAGTGGCCTAGCCAGTCTCCAGACCTTAATCCCATAGAAAATCTGTGGAGGGAGCTGAAGGTTCGAGTTGCCAAACGTCAGCCTCGAAACCTTAATGACTTGGAGAAGATCTGCAAAAGAGGAGTGGGACAAAATCAATCCTGAGATGTGTGCAAACCTGGTGGCCAACTACAAGAAACGTCTGACCTCTGTGATTGCCAACAAGGGTTTTGCCACCAAATACTAAGTCATGTTTTGCAGAGGGGTCAAATACTTATTTCCCTCATTAAAATGTTGTTATTCTGTCTCTCACTGTTCAAATAAACCTACTATTAAAATTATAGACTGATCATTTCTTTGTAAGTGGGCAAACGCACAAAATCAGCAGGGGATCAAATACTTTTTCCCCCCCACTGTAGGTCACATGATCAAACAGTCCAAAACACAGAGGCCCGGCCAGCCATAGAGATGTCCTTTCTGACAGCAGGGGTTTAGGCTAGAGGAAGCTACAGAGGGCTAAGGACAGCAATTCATATATAGGCTGACTGTCTGAAGGAAGAGTGACAGACTGACAGACCTATCCTCTCCTTGTGCTACTGCACTAAGCAGGAGGACTAACTAAGTGATCCAGGATAAACAGATGGAGAGGGGGAATGACTCACAATGGCAGTCTGGCAATTCTCACCTGTGTTGTACTAGTATAGTAGGCCTACATCTCTCCCTCTCTCGCTTTCTCTCTTCCTCCATCTCTCCATTCCTATCCCCCCCAAGAACAACATCTGTGGTCATTTAGCAACTGCTTGCAGCCTTGTGCCCGGTGGCGGAGTACAAGGTGAGGTAGTGTTTTTCACTAGCGCCGGATGTTGGCTAAACAGACGATTACAGACTCATTTCTCAGAAGGTTACTTTTCCCACTTAAATTAACTTGGCAACGCTAGTCAGCCAAGTTAGCGCTCTCCCGCTAGAATGAACGATATGCATTTTGATAGGACAGATGCCTGTCAGTCACAAAGCATCTGCGGTCTGTCCCACCTCCCGGGACCTGTGGGCAGTGTGATTAATGTGTGCTGCGGAGGAAGGAGAGAGCATGACGCTCCTTCATTGTCTCTGTGTTTACATTTCAGGGCCCTACAACCATTTTACTTGCATATACTCCTAAACATTGAAAAATAGATGTGTGAACTGAAAAAGTGATTTTCAGCAATCCCGCCGTAGCTATTTTCTAAGTATTTCTGCCGTTTTGTTTAATTGCTGGTAGCTACAGTACACAAATAACCATAGAAATATGAATGATTTCTTATTTCTATTCAAAGAGCCAGGTAGAGTCCCATAAAACCTGGGACGCACTGTGAGTGATGTGCTGAAAGATTCATTTTTAGAAACGCACAGGCATAGAAGTTGGTCGAATTTACCCAAAAGTCTATTAAAGTGTGACTTTGTCCTCGTGTTTCTTGGCTATTTACATCTTCTCTTCACACGCTAGGTTGTTGTTCAACGTTAGTTTGAGTTTGTTCAACTGCTACTAGCAAAGGGATGTCAGGCAATCTCATCTCGAGAGACAGACAGACAGAGAGACAGAGAGACAGACAGACAGACAGAGAGACAGAGAGACAGACAGACAGAGAGACAGAGAGACAGACAGACAGACAGACAGAGAGACAGACAGACAGACAGACAGACAGACAGACAGACAGACAGACAGACAGACAGAGAGACAGACAGACAGACAGACAGACAGACAGACAGACAGACAGACAGACAGACAGACAGACAGACAGACAGACAGACAGACAATCCCACTGTTACCACGGTAAGGTCACCCAAGTGACTCAGATATTTGAGGGTACATTGTACTTTACTGAGCATGGAACACCCCAAAAAAACTTTTACTCATTAACTTTTTGTTATTTCTTATAATAAAAACACACTTGCTCAAATACTTTCATTGTGCTCCTAAATGTCTTTGTGTGCTCTTAAATGTCTTTGTGTGCTGCTAAATGTCTTTGTGTGCTGCAAAATGTCTTTGTGTGCTCCTAAATGTCTTTGTGTGCTCCTAAATATCTTTGTGTGCTCCTAAATGTCTTTGTGTGCTGCAAAATGTCTTTGTGTGCTCCTAAATGTCTTTGTGTGCTCCTAAATATCTTTGTGTGCTTCTAAATATCTTTGTGTGCTCCTAAATGTCTTTGTGTGCTCCTAAATATCGTTGTGTGCTCTTAAATGTATTTGTGTGCTCCTAAATATCTTTGTGTGCTCCTAAATGTCTTTCTGTGTTGCAAAATGTATGTGTGTGCTCCTAAATGTCTTTGTGTGCTGCTAAATGTCTTTGTGTGCTCCTAAATGTCTTTGTGTGCTCCTAAATGTCTTTGTGTGCTCCTAAATGTCTTTGTGTGCTCCTAAGTGTCTTTGTGTGCTTCTAAATGTCTTTGTGTGCTCCTAAATGACAGCGATGGACAGAGATAGACATTTACATAAGCCTCGTGTTAGCGGACTGTGTTCTCTGGGAACATGTGATACGAAGTTGTCAAGGGACGAAAGTCAGCTAGACGACTACTAGACGTGGACTTGGGAATGTGTTCGGTATCAAAAAGCTCTGAGTGTACTAGGCCCATTAACCCTTTAAACCATGACGGCTAAACCTATTGACAAGGCCTCTGGAGCAGCTATTCCCAAACTGGGGTAGGCGCAATGTCATCGGGGGGGGTACGCCAAATAAAAATGTGATTCACATTTTCAAACAGTACATTTATATTTGCCAACGGGGCTATACATTTGGGTGAGGTTTTTTTCTCGCCTGAGTAGCCTCGTTTCACTGCCAAAAATAAAATGAAACCGTCTAGTGTTCAGCTAAATTACAACACAATGTCAGATACAGGAAGCCTCGTCAAATAATTAACATCCAATCACATTAACCGTTACTCTCTCGCGGGAAACCTTCACTCTTGCGCAGACATTTAGAAACGAAACATGACAATTTGAAAAATAAGCCACGGGAGTTTTTGGAGCGAGAATAAAGACGACTTTCGAGTAGTAAGACATGTATCAAAGCAACAGATACCATTAATAAGAAGGGGCTAGAAGAGTCTTATATGGTGAGCTACTGAGTGGCTAGGACAGGCAAGCTCCATACTATTGTGGAGGACTTAATTCTTCCTACTGCCGTGGATTTGGCTGGGAAAATGCTGGGGGAAAAGGCCAAATAAATTATACAGACAACACTGTTTCACGACGCATCAGTGACACGGCAAGAGATAATTTGAAACAATTACTGCTTCTCATACAAGCCAGTGAATTCTATGCGTTACAGCTGGATGAGTCAACAGACGTGGCGGGCCTGGCACAGCTCCTGGTATATGTCCGTTACGTTTATGAGGGGTCAATTAAGGAAGACATCCTCTTCTGGAAACCACTGGAAACCAGGACAACAGGAGAGGATATTTTTAAAGTACTGGACAGCTTTGTGACATCAAATGGACTTTGGTGGTCAAGATGTGTTGGTATCTGTACTGATGGCTCAAAATCCATGACAGGGAGACATAGTGGAGTGGTAACACGAGTGCCAGCAGTTGCTCCCGATGCCACTTGGGTAAACTGCAGCATCCACCGAGAGGCTCTTGCTGCCAAGGGAATGCCTGACACCTTGAAAGACGTTTTGGACACTACAGTGAAAATGGTTAACTTTGTTAAAGCAAGGCCCCTGAACTCTCATGTATTTTCTGCACTATGCACTGATATGGGAAGCGACCATGTAACACTTTTACAACATACAGAAGTGCTCTGGTTATCAAGGGGCAAAGTATTGACATGTTTTTTATTTTTATTGAGAGACGAGCTTGTCTGACCTCTTGCATGAGGACGAGTTTCTCACACGACTGGCCTATCTGGGTGATGTTTTTTCTCGCCTGAATGATCTGATTAGAGGATTTCAGGGACACTCCGCAAATATATTCAATGTGCGCGACAACATTAAGGCTACGATTAAGAAGTTGGAGCTCTTCTCTGTCTGCATTAACAAGGACAACACACAGGTCTTTCCATCATTGTATGATTTTTTGTGTGCAAATAAACTCAAGCTTACGGACAATGTCAAATGTGATATAGCAAAGCACCTGAGTGAGTTTGGTGCACAATTACGCAGGTACTTTCCCGAAACGAACGACACAAACAACTGGATTTGTTATCCCTTTCATGCCCTGCCTCCAGTCCACTTACCGATATCTGAACAAGAGAGCCTCATCGAAATTGCAACAAGCAGTTCTGTGAAAATTGTATTTAATCAGAAGCCACTTCCAGATTTCTATTATATTATTATATTATTATTATATTATTATTTGTGCCCTGGTCCTATAAGAGCTCTTTGTCACTTCCCACGAGCCGTGTTGTGACAAAAACACACACTCATTCTTATGTTTAATAAATGTATCGTATAGTGTGTGCCAGGCTTACAATGATGGCAACAAAAAAAAAACATTTGTGAGTGCGCTGACCCTGGTGCTAGAGGGGGTACGCAGCTGGAGGTTGAACGTTTGAAGGGGTACGGGACTATAACAAGTTTGGGAACCACTGCTCTAGAGAAATTGTTGGCCCGTGTGATAATGACGACCAATCATGTCTCTCACTGGAATCACGTATCTACTCTACTACTACAGAAAGTGTGGATGACACATGGTCACAGGAATAGCATCCGTAAGAATCAGGAAGTAAACGTGGTGCAGATTCTAACAGCATCACAGTGGGGGGAAATATTATCAGGCGGTGCGCTGAGCGATTTGTCCCTCAATGAAGTTAGGCCCGCCCCCAGAGGACCCACGATGCACCACACCTCTATTGTGGGATGCATAAAGAATGGCCCTTCAAACCATGATGGCTAAACCTATTGACAAGGCCTCCAGAGAAACCGTTTTCGGTCATATGCAATGCCTCAAGTCAAATCAAGTTTATTGGTCACGTACACAGATTTGCAGATGCTATTGCAGTTGCAGCAAAAATGCTTGTGTTCCTAGCTCCAACAGTGCAGTAATACCTAACTAAATGCTTGTGTTTCTAGCTCCAACAGTGCAGTAATACCTAACTAAATGCTTGTGTTTCTAGCTCTGACAGTGCAGTAATATCTAACTAAATGCTTGTGTTTCTAGCTCCAACAGTGCAGTAATATCTAACTAAATGCTTGTGTTTCTAGCTCTGACAGTGCAGTAATATCTAACTAAATGCTTGTGTTCCTAGCTCCAACAGTGCAGTAATACCTAACTAAATGCTTGTGTTTCTAGCTCTGACAGTGCAGTAATATCTAACTAAATGCTTGTGTTTCTAGCTCCAACAGTGCAGTAATATCTAACTAAATGCTTGTGTTCCTAGCTCCAACAGTGCAGTAATATCTAACTAAATGCTTGTGTTCCCAGCTCCAACAGTAATATCTAACTAAATGCTTGTGTTCCTAGCTCTGACAGTGCAGTAATACCTAACTAAATGCTTGTGTTCCTAGCTCCAACAGTGCAGTAATACCTAACTAAATGCTTGTGTTCCTAGCTCCAAAAGTGCAGTAATACCTAACTAAATGCTTGTGTTTATAGCTCCAACAGTGCAGTAATACCTAACTAAATGCTTGTGTTTCTAGCTCCAACAGTGCAGTAATATCTAACTAAATGCTTGTGTTCCCAGCTCCAACAGTGCAGTAATATCTAACTAAATGCTTGTGTTTCTAGCTCCAACAGTGCAGTAATATCTAACTAAATGCTTGTGTTTCTAGCTCCAACAGTGCAGTAATACCTAACTAAATGCTTGTGTTTCTAGCTCCAACAGTGCAGTAATATCTAACTAAATGCTTGTGTTCCCAGCTCCAACAGTGCAGTAATATCTAACTAAATGCTTGTGTTTCTAGCTCCAACAGTGCAGTAATACCTAACTAAATGCTTGTGTTTCTAGCTCCAACAGTGCAGTAATATCTAACTAAATGCTTGTGTTTCTAGCTCCAACAGTGCAGTAATACCTAACTAAATGCTTGTGTTTCTAGCTCCAACAGTGGAGTAATACCTAACTAAATTCTTGCTCAGGGGGGTACGGTGAAAGTCAGATGTGTGGAATAAATTTGAAATGGAGGGGTTTAGGTCAATTTATTGTTAATGTTAATTATTCAATGGTCGCTTTATTATTTATATTAAAAAATAAAATGCTTGATTCCATTTCACATCATGCATGACTCGTACGCTGTATGATGACATGAACTCATACACTATTGATTGATACAGTAGCTTAGATATTGAATCATTCCCGGGACCACCCATACGTACAAAAGTATCCACGCATGACTGTAAGTCGCTTTGGATAAAAGTGTCTGCTAAATGGCGTATATTACCCAAACCCCCACTGAGAGAACCACGACAGGCCAGGCCTTGAAAGGGCAGCATCACTACACACGGAATAGAACTGCCTCGTTCAAAAACAAAGTGGCCAAACTGAAGCTTTCAGTCCTCTGTATCCTTCTCTTTCAATCCCTGTTGTGTGTGTGTGTATGTGTGTGTGTGTGTATGTGTGTATGTGTGCATGTGTGTGTGTGTGTATGTGTGTGTGTGTGTGTGTGTGTGTGTGTGTGTGTGTGTGTGTGTGTGTGTGTGTGTGTGTGTGTGTGTGTGTGTGGGTGTGTGTGTGTGTGTGTGTGTGTGGCACTGTGTGGCACTGTGTGGGCCCTGGGCTGTGCAGTCTTGCAGAGGCCTGTTGTCCCTCTCTGTCTGTCTGGCTGCTAACGCAGAGTGGATGCCCTGCTCTCTTTGCCCAGAGGAATAGACAGTTACATCACTCTGCCTCTCACTCACTCACTCACTCACTCACTCACTCACTCTTAGACAAAGAAGCCTGTAGGATGTTAGAGGGAGAGGGCCAGAGTGAGAGGGCCAGAGTGAGAGGGACAGAGTGAGAGGGACAGAGTGAGAGGGACAGAGTGAGAGGGACAGAGTGAGAGGGACAGAGTGAGAGGGACAGAATGAGAGGGACAGAGTGAAAGGGACAGAGTGAGAGGGACAGAATGAGAGGGACAGAGTGAAAGGGACAGAGTGAAAGTGAGAGGTAAAAAGCGAGGGTTTGTGCGTGTTTTAGTCCGTCCCTGCATGAGTGAGTAAGTGAGTGTGTGTGTGTGTGTGTGTGTGTGTGTGTGTGTGTGTGTGTGTGTGTGTGTGTGTGTGTGTGTGTGTGTGTGTGTCGGTGTGTGTGTGTGTCAGTGTGTGAGTGTTAGTCTTTCTCTCAGTGTGTGTGTACACAGGCTTACAAGGTGCCAGGTCTTGCCAGCCAGCCAGCCAGCCAGCCATGTGTTTTACTGCCTTTTTACCAGGTTGTATAGTGGGTATTCTGACTGAGTTGACTTAGTTTACCAGCCATGTCCATATGCCAAGTCCAGAACCAGACCAGCTACACCTCCAGAACCAGACCAGCTACACCTCCAGAAACAGACCAGCTACAAGTCCAGAACCAGACCAGCTACACCTCCAGAAATAGACCAGCTACAAGTCCAGAACCAGACCAGCTACAAGTCCAGAATCAGACCAGCTCCAAGTCCAGAAACAGACCAGCTACAAGTCCAGAACCAGACCAGCTACACCTCCAGAACCAGACCAGCTACACCTCCAGAAACAGACCGGCTACAAGTCCAGAATCAGACCAGGTACACCTCCAGAAATAGACCAGCTACAAGTCCAGAACCAGACCAGCTACAAGTCCAGAACCAGACCAGCTCCAAGTCCAGAAACAGACCAGCTACAAGTCCAGAACCAGACCAGCTACACCTCCAGAACCAGACCAGCTACAAGTCCAGAACCAGACCAGCTACAACTCCAGAACCAGACCAGCTCCAAGTCCAGAAACAGACTAGCTACAGGTCCAGAACCAGACCAGCTACAAGTCCAGAACCAGACCAGCTCCAAGTCCAGAAACAGACTAGCTACAAGTCCAGAACCAGACCAGCTACAAGTCCAGAACCAGACCATCTCCAAGTCCAGAACCAGACCATCTTCAAGTCCAGAACCAGACCAGCTACACCTCCAGAACCAGACCAGCTTCAAGTCCAGAACCAGACCAGCTACAAGTCCAGAACCAGACCAGCTACAAGTCCAGAAACAGACTAGCTACAAGTCCAGAACCAGACCAGCTACAAGTCCAGAACCAGACCAGCTACAAGTTCAGAACCAGACCAGCTACACCTCCAGAACCAGACCAGCTACACCTCCAGAACCAGACCAGCTACAAGTCCAGAACCAGACCAGCTACAACTCCAGAACCAGACCAGCTACACCTCCAGAACCAGACCAGATACAAGTCCAGAACCAGACCAGCTACAAGTCCAGCACCAGACCAGCTACAAGTCCAGAACCAGACCAGCTACACCTCCAGAACCAGACCAGCTATTTCACCCCAGATGGGTGAGTCTGCCTGTTACAGAGCACAGGCAGAGGATGGGTTCACACAGGCCAGGGGCTGGGATGGCAGCACAGAGCAGAGCTGGCCTGGCCAGGGGCTGGGTGGGCAGCACAGAGCAGAGCTGGCCTGGCCAGGGGCTGGGTGGGCAGCACAGAGCAGATCTGGCCTGGCCAGGGACTGGGATGGCAGCACAGAGCAGAGCTGGCCTGGCCAGGGGCTGGGTGGGCAGCACAGAGCAGAGCTGGCCTGGCCAGGGACTGGGATGGCAGCACAGAGCAGATCTGGCCTGGCCAGGGGCTGGGTGGGCAGCACAGAGCAGAGCTGGCCTGGCCAGGGGCTGGGTGGGCAGCACAGAGCAGAACTGGCCTGGCCAGGGGCTGGGTGGGCAGCACAGAGCAGAGCTGGCCTGGCCAGGGGCTGGGTGGGCAGCACAGAGCAGAGCTGGCCTGGCCAGGGGCTGGGTGGGTTAGAAAATGAGGAGATGATTAAAACCGGCATGACCATCTCTCTCCACTGGGCCAGCACAGACGGTCTGTCCGGGTCACGTCCAAACAGTCTCAAACAGCTTCCTTGCTTCCTTTGTCAGCTGAAAGGACTTGGACCATAGATCGTATAAAACATGAGACCGGTCCAAGCGCTGTGGGATACAACTATTGTCAACCTAACGATGAGACATGCCACGATCGTTTCTCCTGGTCCTGACTGTGTGTACTGGAGCAACGGGGTTGATGATGCAAGCAAACTCTCTGGCCCCCCGGCCGTCAGCACCAGCAGGCATACCTTACTTTGGTCTTGGTTCTGTTAGCATGCCCCAGATAGCAAGCCTAAATCATCTCACACGGCAAAATTACACACATTACTTACGAGACCAGGCTACAAGACAATTATACTAGGCTAGGGTCTGACTATTTCCCTAGTCTTCCCTCGTTTTGGTTAGCTGGCATTTAGATGCCGGACGTCACATTTGATTCCACACTAAAGAAAGCAATCATCTAGATACACATTATAACTCTCAAAATGTACCCAAACGTTTAATTTCGGCAACAAAATGAAACTCCTTATTTCCAGGTCACTTTCGCAGGCAGAGAAGTCAACACTGGAGTTAAAAAAGAAAAGACTGACGAGACAGGTTATACAAGACAGGTTACACGAGACAGGTTACACGAGACAGGTTACATGCGGATGAGGCATTTATGTACAACAGCAATGACACACTGCCTTGCTCTGGCAAAAAGAGAAGGAAGGTGAAGAAAAATTATATTATCTCTAGATCATTAAATGGACATTTTGTAAATTTAAAATAATTTTCATCTCCAGTACCAACCCATGCATCGTGTGATTATAACCAATTATGAGGAGGCATTTCCTACAAAATGCCTACTGATTGTCTACTAATTGGTTGATGATGACATTGGAAACCCTTACAGTGCCTTTGGAAAGTATTCAGACCCCTTGACATTTTCCACATTTTGTTATGCTACAGCCTTATTCTAAAAAAAAAAATTTTTGTTGCAAATTTGGAAAAAATGTAACACAGAAATACCTTATTTACATAACTATTCAGACCCTTTGCTATGAGACACAAAATTGAGCTCAGGTGAACCCTGTTTCCATTGATCATCCTTGAGATGTTTCTACAACTTGATTGGAGTCAAACTTGACTGGATATGATTTGGAAAACCACACATCTGTCTATATACAGATGATAGTCGGAAGTTTACATACATTTAGATTGGAGTAATTAAAACTAGTTTTTCAACCACTCCACAAATGTCTTGTTAACAAACTATAGTTTTGGCAAGATGGTTAGGACATCTACTTTGTGCATGACATAAGTAATTTTTCCAACAGTTGTTTACAGACAGATTATTTCACTTATAATTCACTGTATCACAATTCCAGTGGGTCAGAAGTTTACATACAATAAGTTGACTGTGCCTTTAAACAGCTTGGAAAATTCCAGAAAATGATGTCATGGCTTTAGAAGATTCTCATAGGCTAATTGACATCATTTGAGTCAATTGGGGGTGTACCTGTGGATGTATTTCAAGGACTACATTCAAACTCAGTGCCTCTTTGCTTGACATCATAGGAAAATCAAAATAAATCAGCCAAGACCTCAGAAAACAAATTGTAGATCTCCACAAGTTTGGTTCATCCTTGGGAGCAATTTCCAAATGCCTGAAGGTACCACGTTCATCTGTACAAACAATAGTACACAAGAATAAACACTATGGGACCACGCAGCTGTTATACCGCTCAGGAAGGAGACGCGTTCTGTCTCCTAGAGATTAACGTACTTTGGTGTAAAAAGTGCAAATCAATCCCAGAACAACAGCAAATGACCTTGTGACGATGCTGGAGGAAACAGGTACGAAAGTATCTATATCCACAGTAAAACGAGTCCTATATCAACATAACCTGAAAGGCCGCTCAGCAAGGAAGAAGCCACTGCTCCAAAACCGCCATAAAAAAGCCAGACTACTGTTTGCAACTGCACATGGGGAAAAATACTGTACTTTTTGGAGAAATGTCCTCTGGTCTGGTGAAACAGAAATAGAACTGTTTGGCCATAATGACCATCGTTATGTTTGGAGGAAAAAGGAGGAGAATTGCAAGCCGAAGAACACCATCCCAACCGTGAAGCATGGTGTTGGCAGCATCATGTTGTGGGGGTGCTTTGCTGCAGGAGGGACTGGTGCACTTCACAAAATAGATAGAATCATGAGGCAGAAAAATTCTGTGGATATATTGAAGCAACATCTCAAGACATCAGTCAGGAAGTTAAAGCTTGGTCGCAAATGGGTCTTCCAAATGGACAATGACCCCAAGTGTACTACCAAAGTTGTGGCAAAATGGCTTAAGGACAACAAAGTCAAGGTATTGGAGTGGCCATCACAAAGCCCTGACCTCAATCCTATAGAAAATGTGTGGGGAGAACTGAAAAAGTGTGTGCGAGCAAGGAGGCCTACAAACCTGACTCAGGTACACCAGCTCTGTCAGGAGGAATGGGCCAAAATTCACCCAACTTATTGTGGGAAGCTTGTGGAAGTCTACCCAAAACGTTTGACCCAAGTTAAATAATTTAAAGGCAATGCTACCAAATACTAATTGAGTGTATGTAAACTTCTGACCCACTGGGAATGTGATGAAAGAAATAAAAGCTGAAATAAATCATTCAGGAAATGTCAGGAATTGTGAAAAGCTAAGTTTAGATGTATTTGACTAAGGTGTATGTAAACTTCCGACTTCAACTGTATAAGAGCAAAGTACAGAGAGATCCTTGATCAGGACCTCAGACAAAGTACTGAGTAAAGGGTCTGAATACATATGGAAATGTGATTTCATTTTCTTTCTTTTTTTTAAATATAAATTAGCAAAAATGTCTAAAAAACTGTTTTTACTTTGTCAATATGGATTATTGTGTCTCGATTGATAAGGAAAAAAACTATTTAATACATTTTAGAATAAGGCTGTAACCTAACAAAATGTGGAAAAAGTCAAGGGGTCTGAAAACATTCCAAAGGCACCGTATCTTCCTCTATTTTTTCCCCCCACAAAGCATAGGAACGCTCCATTTTCACATACTGTCTGTTGATGTTGGGGTGGTGCTGGAGATGATGAATATGAAGTTGACATTTTTTGTAATTTTTTTTTTTACATTTCCCTTTAACAACAACAGCCGAGATAACACCATGGGCAGAATTATAATGTGTCTGCGAGTGTGTGCTTCCTGCTCTGAGAGAAACAGCACAGCAGCAGTTTCCTCATCCCTCATTAGAGGCTGAATCACATGAAGGATCAGGGAATGGCGAAGGGGGGTGTTGGGGGCTACGTTGGACTCAGGCAGGCAGGCTAGACAAAGGAAATCCCCCAGCGGAGCACCTCTTTCCTGCTGCTCCCCTCTCTCTGGCAAACCCTGGCCTGGCCTGCCCTGGCACCAGCTGCTGAGGTAATGAAGTCAATACTGGCAACAAAGACCTGGCTTTAAACGCCCACAAGAGCGGAAATTGACCTTTTTGTTGTTGTTGTTGTTGCTGAAATACGATACCCATAGCTTACCCATGATGTTGCACAACATTTTAAGTCAATAAATCCTTGTTTTTAGTCAAAGTATTTTCCGTGTCAATGCCATGGGTTTCCTCTATGAGATGACGCACTTTTCAGTCTACATTTCTTTTCGGGGTTTTATTTGAATGTTACTTCCCACCAGCATGTTGATTCATCAGAAACACCTGCAAAGTTCTTCCTCTTTGTGAGTCGCGACTGAGCTGAGCCAATCAGCTTTTCACTGTAGCCGTCTGTGCAAATCAAAATAGGGGGTCCAAAGTTAGGCATCTCCACTTCTTTACCAGCAAATTATCATAATCCATTGGATAATTTGTCAAGTTTCACTTATGTTTAAGCTAGTCAGGTATTTATAAAAAATATATGACCATTTTATAAATGGTAAATTGCTTGTGATATGAATACATTTTGAGACCTAGCTCCCCCCGTCGCTCCAAGATAAATGGTTTTGACCATGCTCCACTGCTTTGATTGGTGCAGCTAGAAACCACAAATGTCTATCCTATAAGGAAAAAAGGAATCCGCAAAAGAAAATTCCATAAATGTATCTATTTTCTAGTTCTGATGTTAAAAAGTTTAATGTTCTCTTATTTAGAAAAATAGTCCTGATCCTATAGGCCTAAACAATATCCCAAAACAACTAATAATACACTGAATTCATATACACTGTGAACAAAAATATAAACGCAACATGAAACAATTTCAAAGATTTGACTGAGTTACATTTCATATGAGGAAATCAGTCAATTGAAATAAATGAATTAGGCCCTAATCTATGGATTTCACATGACTGGGAATACAGATATGCATCTGTTGGTCACAGATACCTTAAACAAAGGTAGAGGAGTTTGGAACAGAAAACCAGTCAGTATCTGGTATGACCACCATTTGCCTCATGCATAGAGTTGATCAGGATGTTGATTGTGAATGTTGTCCCACTCCTCTTCAATGGCTGTGCAAAGTTGTTGGATATTGGAGGAAACTAGAACACTCTGTCATACACATTGATCCAGAGCAACCCAAAAATGCTCTAAGGGTGACATGTCTGGTGAGTATGCAGGCCACATTTTCAGCTTCCAGGAATTGTGTACAGATCCTTATGACATGCGGCCATGCATTATCATGCTGAAACATGAGGTGATGGCGGAGGATGAATGGCATGACAATGGGCCTCAGGATCTCGTCACGGTATCTCTGTGCATTAAAATTGTCAGCAATAAAATGCAATTGTGTTCTTTGTCCATAGCTTATGCCTGCCCATACCATAACCCCACCGCCACCATGGGGCACTCTGTTCACAACGTTGACGTCAGCAAACCGCTCGCCCACACAACGCCGTACACACGGTCTGCCATCTGCCCGGCACTGTTGAAACTGTGATTCATCTGTGAAGAGCACATTTCTCCAGCGTGCCAGTGGCCATCGAGCATTTGCCCACTGAAGTCGGTTACGATGCCAAACTCTAGTCAGGTCAAGACCCTGGTGAGGACGACGAGCACGCAGACGAGCTTCCCTGAGACGGTTTCTGACAGTTTATGCAGAAATTCTTCGGTTGTGCAAACCCACAATTTCATCAGCTGTCCAGGTGGCTGGTCTCAGACGATACTGCAGGTGAAGAAGCCTGGATGTGGAGGTCCTGGGCTGGCGTGGTCACATGTGGTCTGCGGTTGTGAGGCCAGTTGGACGTACTGCCAAATTCCCTAAAACAACTGTAGAGTCGGCTTATGGTCGAAAAAATGTACCTTAAATTCTCTGGCAACAGCCCTGATGGACATTCCTGCAGTCTGCATGCCAATTGCACGCTACCTCAAAAGTTGAGACATCTGTGGCATTGTGTACATTTTAGAGTGGCCTTTTATTGTCCCCAGCACAAGGCGCGCCTGTGTAATGATCATGCTGTTTAATCAGCTTCTTGATATGCCACACCTGTCAGGTGGATGGATTATCTTGGCAAAGGAGAAATGCTCACTAACAGGGATGTAAACAAATTTGTGAACAAAATTTGAGAGAAATACATTTTTGTGCATATGAACAATTTCTCAGATGTTTTTTTTCTGCTCATGAAACATGGGACTTTACATGATGCGTTTATATTTTTGTTCAGTGTATTTTCTATCATTTAAATTGTAAACACAATACCCTAAAACATTTTTCTAATCTGGGAGGTATTCAATAATTTCGCTGTGTATTTTGGATGGAATCAAGGCATTAGAATGTACCAGAGGCCACCAAAATAGATAGAGATGGTTGGTAACTTTTTCCTATTTTGGCTGGCCATTGTGCTTGTGAAAAACACTGCCCCTTCCCTAAACATGTGTGAAGATTGGACTATAAAATGTGCTTTCCTGTATTATATCATATTCTTATTGTAGATGATTTCTTATTGTTGTAGCATTGTCGAGAAGGAACCTGGAAGTAAGCAGTGTTTTCCACATGTATATAGAGTAGCCAGCCAAATTGTAAAAGTAGCCAGCCAGGTGCCCCCTGGATTTCCCCCAAGGGTTCAAAATGTATTGCTAAAGGAGCTCTATTCGCCATCTTCATCAAATGTTTTCATAATTCATCTGCAGATAATAGCCAAAAAGCCTAGGCCTACCAGTAGCATATGCAAATGATGTCACCGATGCGATTCGATAGGCTACACAAACTGACGAGAAGAGAGTCACTCACTTTAGCGTCACTGTCTGGCAAGTCCCGACTTCCTAGGAAAAGAAACCTAGGAAGTCATTCACTGGGAACATCACTGGGGCAAAGCTTCCTGACATCCAGGACCTATATACTAGGCGGTGTCAGAGGAAGGCCCATAAAATTGTCAAAGACTCCAGTCACCCAAGTCATAGACTGTTCTTTCTGCTACCGCAGGGCAAGCGGTGCCGGAGCGCCAAATCTAGGACCAAAAGGCTCCTTAACAGCTTCTACCCCCAAGCCATAAGTCTGCTGAACAGTTAATCAAATGGCCACCCGGACTGTTAACATTAACACCCCCCCACACTGCTGCTACTCACTGTTTATTATCTATATATAGTCACTTTACAAATGACCTCAACTAACCTGTACCCCCAAACATTGACTCGGTACTGGTACCCCCTGTATATATTGTTATGAAATTTTCTTGTGTTACTTTTGGATTTAATTTTTAAAATTTTACTTCAGTTTATTTTGTAAATATTTTCTTAAACTATTTCTTGAACTGCATTGTTGGTTAAGGGTTTGTAAAGAAAGCATTTCACGGTAAGGCCTACATTTGTTGTATTTGGCGCATGTGACAAATACAATTTGATTTGACTTCCAGGCGCCAATCCTATCAATAGTTTGCTAGAAGATACATATCGTTCATTCTAGCGAGAGAGGGCTCGATGGACCAGCAAATTGAAACTTTTAAATGAAAAGAAGCCTCTTAAAGATGCACTATGCAGAAATCGCTCTGCCATTTCCTGGTTGCTAAAATTCTAATAGTTCACCTAATTTCAGCTTATGTTACAAAACAAGCAAGTATAATGTAGAGAATCATTGTACCATCTAAACCGCTGTGAAATATATTTTTCATAACCAAAAATATTGTATTTTCAGCTGTTTGAAGCTGGTGTTCAAAACCGAAAGTAAAAGATGCAAAAATGCAACTTTAGAAAGGGAAGCATAGAAATAGCACACATAGAACAGATCTACCGCTTCTTAGACTTGTTTTCGATGCGAATGACAGATCTATAACACGCATTTCCATGTGAATTTGGTCAGGTCGCCCATAAATTTACATATTGGACCTTTACTATGAAGTGGAAAATGTAGCCTGTTGGAAATGAGTCTGTAACCTTCTGATTATCGGACGGCAGGTGCTAATGGAAAAATTTCATTGGACGGTGTATACCATACATATACAGTTTAGCAGACACTCTTATCCAGAGCAACTTACAGTAGTGAATGCATACATTTCATAAATTTTTATTTATTATCTTTTTCCCCCCCGTACTGGTCCCCTGTGGGAATCAAACCTACAACCCTGGCATTGCAAACACCATGCTCTCCCAACTGAGCCACACGGGACCTGGTGGATAGACCAGCAAATTGGCAAATAAAGACTTGAAACTTGAGTAACCCACCACACACACACACACACACACACACACAAAACAATAAATGTGTCCTCTACAGGTATTAGGCTGTACGGTTTACACAGTGTTAGCTTCAGACAGGCCTTAGGATTACAGTGTGTGAATGTTGTGGCCATGCCAGCGTTAAGTAAGGCAGCCTGTAAAGAGACCGTGGTGGTGGTGTGAGAGCTTAAATTGGAACTGACAGCGTTTTAGCAACATAAAATCCTATTAAAATCTGTTCGTATACACCCCCAGGAAGAATATGACACTTTTCATTTACGGACCAACGAGCACTTAGATATGGGACGGCAGGTAGCCTAGTGGTTAGAACATTGGACCAGTAACCGAAAGGTTGCTAGATCGAATACCTGAGCTGACAAGGTAAAAATCTGTTGTTCTACCCCTGAACAAGGCAGTTAACCCACTGTTCCCTGGTAGGCCGTCATTGAAAATAAGCATTTTTTTAACACGAGATATGGTCATTTTCACATTCTTAGAATGTTTGGGAGTTACATATAATAGGGCATTTGTGAAAATTCTATAGCAATATAGAGAGGGGTTTGGACAATTAATAGACACCGCAGTAACTAAATCGTAATAAAAACATATTGTAAGGACCGACGCTGGAGATGAGAAGCAGGTACGGGGAGTTGAACATTTAATGAGGAACAGACAGGTAACAGGACAGGAACAGCGTCAGCACACAGGGAAACAAGGACATATGACAATCAATGCAGAAGCAGGGAACACAGCGGGGAACCAGACAGATATAGGGAAGGTAATGACAGAGGTGATTGAGTTCAGGTGATTCCAATAATCGCTGATGCGCGTGACGGGGGGGGGGGGGGGGGGGCAGGTAATGATGATGGCAGGAGTGCGCACTAATGGGGAGGAAGAGCGGGAGCAGGCATGACACATCTGTCTTGTCCAGGAACGGAGCCTATGCAGACCGGTGAGCCATAGACAATCAGAGTTACAGTAGGCTTATATGCAAATAAGGCATTCGCCACACGGGCCTGCCATCATTCACTATGAACTGGACTGTGTGTTAACAGGCAGTAGGACCTGTCATCATTCACTATGAACTGGACGGTGTGTTTACAGGCAGTAGGACCTGCCATCATTCACTATGAAGTGGACTGTGTGTTTACAGTAGGACCTGCCATCATTCACTATGAACTGGACTGTGTGTTGACAGTAGGACCTGCCATCATTCACTATGAACTGGACTGTGTGTTTACAGTAGGACCTGTCATCATTCACTATGAACTGGACTGTGTGTTAACAGGCAGTAGGACCTGTCATCATTCACTATGAACTGGACTGTGTTAACAGGCAGTAGGACCTGTCATCATTCACTATGAACTGGACTGTGTGTTTACAGTAGGACCTGCCATCATTCACTATGAAGTGGACTGTGTGTTTACAGTAGGACCTGCCATCATTCACTATGAACTGGACTGTGTGTTTACAGTAGGACCTGCCATCATTCACTATGAACTGGACTGTGTGTTTACAGGCAGTAGGACCTGCCATCATTCACTATGAACTGGACTGTGTGTTTACAGTAGGGCCTGCCATCATTCACTATGAACTGGACTGTGTGTTTACAGTAGGACCTGTCATCATTCACTATGAACTGGACTGTGTGTTTACAGGCAGTAGGACCTGTCATCATTCACTATGAAGTGGACTGTGTGTTTACAGTAGGACCTGCCATCATTCACTATGAACTGGACTGTGTGTTTACAGTAGGACCTGCCATCATTCACTATGAACTGGACTGTGTGTTTACAGGCAGTAGGACCTGCCATCATTCACTATGAACTGGACTGTGTGTTTACAGTAGGGCCTGCCATCATTCACTATGAACTGGACTGTGTGTTTACAGGCAGTAGGACCTGTCATCATTCACTATGAACTGGACTGTGTTTACAGGCAGTAGGACCTGCCATCATTCACTATGAACTGGACTTTGTGTTTACAGGCAGAAGGACCTGTCATCATTCACTATGAACTGGACTGTGTGTTTACAGTAGGACCTGTCATCATTCACTATGAACTGGACTGTGTGTTTACAGTAGGACCTGTCATCATTCACTATGAACTGGACTGTGTGTTAACAGTAGGACCTGTCATCATTCACTATGAACTGGACTGTGTTTACAGGACGTAGGACCTGTCATCATTCACTATGAAGTGGACTGTGTGTTTACAGTAGGACCTGCCATCATTCACTATGAACTGGACTGTGTGTTTACAGTAGGGCCTGCCATCATTCACTATGAACTGGACTGTGTGTTTACAGGCAGTAGGACCTGTCATCATTCACTATGAACTGGACTGTGTTTACAGGCAGTAGGACCTGCCATCATTCACTATGAACTGGACTGTGTGTTTACAGGCAGAAGGACCTGTCATCATTCACTATGAACTGGACTGTGTGTTTACAGTAGGACCTGTCATCATTCACTATGAACTGGACTGTGTGTTTACAGTAGGACCTGTCATCATTCACTATGAACTGGACTGTGTGTTTACAGTAGGACCTGTCATCATTCACTATGAACTGGACTGTGTGTTAACAGTAGGACCTGTCATCATTCACTATGAACTGGACTGTGTTTACAGGACGTAGGACCTGTCATCATTCACTATGAACTGGACTGTGTGTTTACAGTAGGACCTGGCATCATTCACTATGAACTGGACCGTGTGTTTACAGTAGGACCTGTCATCATTCACTATGAACTGGACTGTGTGTTTACAGTAGGACCTGTCATCATTCACTATGAACTGGACTGTGTGTTTACAGGCAGTAGGACCTGTCATCATTCACTATGAACTGGACTGTGTGTTTACAGTAGGACCTGTCATCATTCACTATGAACTGGACTGTGTGTTTACAGGCAGTAGGACCTGTCATCATTCACTATGAACTGGACTGTGTGTTAACAGTAGGACCTGTCATCATTCACTATGAACTGGACTGTGTTTACAGGACGTAGGACCTGTCATCATTCACTATGAACTGGACTGTGTGTTTACAGTAGGACCTGTCATCATTCACTATGAACTGGACTGTGTGTTTACAGTAGGACCTGTCATCATTCACTATGAACTGGACTGTGTGTTTACAGGCAGTAGGACCTGTCATCATTCACTATGAACTGGACTGTGTGTTTACAGTAGGACCTGTCATCATTCACTATGAACTGGACTGTGTGTTTACAGGCAGTAGGACCTGTCATCATTCACTATGAACTGGACTGTGTGTTGACAGTAGGACCTGCCATCATTCACTATGAACTGGACTGTGTGTTTACAGTAGGACCTGTCATCATTCACTATGAACTGGACTGTGTGTTAACAGGCAGTAGGACCTGTCATCATTCACTATGAACTGGACTGTGTTAACAGGCAGTAGGACCTGTCATCATTCACTATGAACTGGACTGTGTGTTTACAGTAGGACCTGTCATCATTCACTATGAACTGGACTGTGTGTTTACAGTAGGACCTGTCATCATTCACTATGAACTGGACTGTGTGTTTACAGTAGGACCTGTCATCATTCACTATGAACTGGACTGTGTGTTTACAGGCAGTAGGACCTGTCATCATTCACTATGAAGTGGACTGTGTGTTTACAGTAGGACCTGTCATCATTCACTATGAACTGGACTGTGTGTTTACAGTAGGACCTGTCATCATTCACTATGAACTGGACTGTGTGTTTACAGTAGGACCTGTCATCATTCACTATGAACTGGACTGTGTGTTTACAGTAGGACCTGTCATCATTCACTATGAACTGGACTGTGTGTTTACAGGCAGTAGGACCTGTCATCATTCACTATGAACTGGACTGTGTGTTTACAGTAGGACCTGTCATCATTCACTATGAACTGGACTGTGTGTTTACAGGCAGTAGGACCTGTCATCATTCACTATGAAGTGGACTGTGTGTTTACAGTAGGACCTGTCATCATTCACTATGAACTGGACTGTGTGTTTACAGTAGGGCCTGCCATCATTCACTATGAACTGGACTGTGTGTTTACAGGCAGTAGGACCTGTCATCATTCACTATGAACTGGACTGTGTTTACAGGCAGTAGGACCTGCCATCATTCACTATGAACTGGACTGTGTGTTTACAGGCAGAAGGACCTGTCATCATTCACTATGAACTGGACTGTGTGTTTACAGTAGGACCTGTCATCATTCACTATGAACTGGACTGTGTGTTTACAGTAGGACCTGTCATCATTCACTATGAACTGGACTGTGTGTTAACAGTAGGACCTGTCATCATTCACTATGAACTGGACTGTGTTTACAGGAAGTAGGACCTGTCATCATTCACTATGAACTGGACTGTGTGTTTACAGTAGGACCTGTCATCATTCACTATGAACTGGACTGTGTGTTTACAGTAGGACCTGTCATCATTCACTATGAACTGGACTGTGTGTTTACAGTAGGACCTGGCATCATTCACTATGAACTGGACTGTGTGTTTACAGGCAGTAGGACCTGTCATCATTCACTATGAACTGGACTGTGTGTTGACAGTAGGACCTGCCATCATTCACTATGAACTGGACTGTGTGTTTACAGTAGGACCTGTCATCATTCACTATGAACTGGACTGTGTGTTAACAGGCAGTAGGACCTGTCATCATTCACTATGAACTGGACTGTGTTAACAGGCAGTAGGACCTGTCATCATTCACTATGAACTGGACTGTGTGTTTACAGTAGGACCTGTCATCATTCACTATGAACTGGACTGTGTGTTTACAGTAGGACCTGTCATCATTCACTATGAACTGGACTGTGTGTTTACAGTAGGACCTGCCATCATTCACTATGAACTGGACTGTGTGTTAACAGGAAGTAGCAACAGCGTGACTTTAGATTGTTAGAAAACATTCACCAAAGACCACAAAATACACCTGAATGGATTTCTGCAAATATGTAAATACCACTGGAGTCCTCTTCCATTTGGGAACTTCACAGTCCTATTGATCAAACAACCATGAAATAGTAGGCTCTCTCACCCTCAGTTGCTTATGCACATCATCAACAACAAGATCAGCAACTAATGCTAGCCAGAGCGAGATGAGATAAAATCTAATGAGGGAACATTAGATAAACCCTCTCAAACATTTTCAGCTAGTTGGCTGTCAAAATTGCACTGATAAACGATGGGGAATAGTAGCCTGCTTGTCCATCTGCATCTTGCCTGCCAATGCATGCTGGTCCCAACCCACGTTTTGACAACTGAATGGCAACTTGCCTGCCCGCCCAATTGCCTGAAAATACATTTGATTGACAAGAGAGATATGAGATATGAGATATGCTAACTGTGGATAACAGTTGTTCAAGTTCAGCATAGCTAGCTAGTAAAGCGATTCCCATTTCTTGCTAGCTAACCAAATGACACCTACATCTCTAGCAGTAGCCACCGAAAAGTGATATGAGGGGAAAAAGTTAGTCACTCAAGTCACCCACTCAGTGTTTTTAGCTTGCTAAATAAATAATTGGCTACATAAATAGATACGCTAACCCAGGTGTGTCAAACGCAAGGAAACGCAATCGCTGCACGGGAAATATTGAGAAAAACACAACGAATTCGCGGGCCAGATATAGCCTATTGATTTTGACAACAAAAAAAACGTGCAATTGCGATCCAAACCGGCAATTGTTTTATTAGAAAAAATATGGCCCTTTAATGTCCACTTATCTACATAGGAGGCTGTATATAACATTTTAACATAAAACAAAAGAAGAGATAAATAATATTTGTCCAGCCTTTGCTGCTATGCTTGCAGATGTGTATAATATGCTGCGACCCGAATCACAAATAATTTAAAAAGCCAAATAACAAAAACCTAGGTATAGGTTCTTGTAACATTTAAACTTAAACATGTTTTTAATTTTCTTGCACTGCATGGATCTCCGGTGCAGTTGAATGCAGCATTGCTGTACGGCCCACTCAACATGTATTGTAGTCAGTCTAGGCTACTGCTCTAATGTTGCTGTAAAAGGCCTACATGTTTCTCCTTACTGTACGGCCCACTCAACATGTATTGTAGTCAGTCTAGGCTACTGCTCTAATGTTGCTGTAAAAGGCCTACATGTTTCTCCTTACTGTACGGCCCACTCAACATGTATTGTAGTCAGTCTAGGCTACTGCTCTAATGTTGCTGTAAAAGGCCTACATGTTTCTCCTTACTGTACGGCCCACTCAACATGTATTGTAGTCAGTCTAGGTTACTGCTCTAATGTTGCTGTAAAAGGCCTACATGTTTCTCCTTACTGTACGGCCCACTCAACATGTATTGTAGTTGAGTAGTCAGTCTAGGCTATTGCTCTAATGTTGCTGTTAAAGGCCTACATGTTTCTCCTTACTGTACGGCCCACTCAACATGTATTGTAGTCAGTCTAGGCTACTGCTCTAATGTTGCTGTAAAAGCCTACATGTTTCTCCTTACTGTACGGCCCACTCAACATGTATTGTAGTCAGTCTAGGCTACTGCTCTAATGTTGCTGTAAAAGGCCTACATGTTTCTCCTTACTGTACGGCCCACTCAACATGTATTGTAGTCAGTCTAGGCTACTGCTCTAATGTTGCTGTAAAAGGCCTACACGTTTCTCCTTACTGTACGGCCCACTCAACATGTATTGTAGTCAGTCTAGGCTACTGCTCTAATGTTGCTGTAAAAGGCCTACACGTTTCTCCTTACTGTACGGCCCACTCAACATGTATTGTAGTCAGTCTAGGCTACTGCTCTAATGTTGCTGTAAAAGGCCTACACGTTTCTCCTTACTGTACGGCCCACTCAACATGTATTGTAGTCAGTCTAGGCTACTGCTCTAATGTTGCTGTAAAAGGCCTACACGTTTCTCCTTACTGTACGGCCCACTCAACATGTATTGTAGTCAGTCTAGGCTACTGCTCTAATGTTGCTGTAAAAGGCCTACACGTTTCTCCTTACTGTACGGCCCACTCAACATGTATTGTAGTCAGTCTAGGCTACTGCTCTAATGTTGCTGTAAAAGGCCTACACGTTTCTCCTTACTGTACGGCCCACTCAACATGTATTGTAGTCAGTCTAGGCTACTGCTCTAATGTTGCTGTAAAAGGCCTACACGTTTCTCCTTACTGTACGGCCCACTCAACATGTATTGTAGTCAGTCTAGGCTACTGCTCTAATGTTGCTGTAAAAGGCCTACACGTTTCTCCTTACTGTACGGCCCACTCAACATGTATTGTAGTCAGTCTAGGCTACTGCTCTAATGTTGCTGTAAAAGGCCTACACGTTTCTCCTTACTGTACGGCCCACTCAACATGTATTGTAGTCAGTGTAGGCTACTGCTCTAATGTTGCTGTAAAAGGCCTACACGTTTCTCCTTACTGTACGGCCCACTCAACATGTATTGTAGTCAGTGTAGGCTACTGCTCTAATGTTGCTGTAAAAGGCCTACATGTTTCTCCTTACTGTACGGCCCACTCAACATGTATTGTAGTCAGTCTAGGTTACTGCTCTAATGTTGCTGTAAAAGGCCTACATGTTTCTCCTTACTGTACGGCCCACTCAACATGTATTGTAGTTGAGTAGTCAGTCTAGGCTACTGCTCTAATGTTGCTGTAAAAGGCCTACATGTTTCTCCTTACTGTACGGCCCACTCAACATGTATTGTAGTCAGTCTAGGCTACTGCTCTAATGTTGCTGTAAAAGGCCTACATGTTTCTCCTTACTGTACGGCCCACTCAACATGTATTGTAGTCAGTCTAGGCTACTGCTCTAATGTTGCTGTAAAAGGCCTACATGTTTCTCCTTACTGTACGGCCCACTCAACATGTATTGTAGTCAGTCTAGGCTACTGCTCTAATGTTGCTGTAAAAGGCCTACATGTTTCTCCTTACTGTACGGCCCACTCAACATGTATTGTAGTCAGTCTAGGCTACTGCTCTAATGTTGCTGTAAAAGGCCTACACGTTTCTCCTTACTGTACGGCCCACTCAACATGTATTGTAGTCAGTCTAGGCTACTGCTCTAATGTTGCTGTAAAAGGCCTACACGTTTCTCCTTACTGTACGGCCCACTCAACATGTATTGTAGTCAGTCTAGGCTACTGCTCTAATGTTGCTGTAAAAGGCCTACATGTTTCTCCTTACTGTACGGCCCACTCAACATGTATTGTAGTCAGTCTAGGCTACTGCTCTAATGTTGCTGTAAAAGGCCTACATGTTTCTCCTTACTGTACGGCCCACTCAACATGTATTGTAGTTGAGTAGTCAGTCTAGGCTACTGCTCTAATGTTGCTGTAAAAGGCCTACATGTTTCTCCTTACTGTACGGCCCACTCAACATGTATTGTAGTCAGTCTAGGCTACTGCTCTAATGTTGCTGTAAAAGGCCTACATGTTTCTCCTTACTGTACGGCCCACTCAACATGTATTGTAGTCAGTCTAGGCTACTGCTCTAATGTTGCTGTAAAAGGCCTACATGTTTCTCCTTACTGTACGGCCCACTCAACATGTATTGTAGTCAGTCTAGGCTACTGCTCTAATGTTGCTGTAAAAGGCCTACATGTTTCTCCTTACTGTACGGCCCACTCAACATGTATTGTAGTCAGTCTAGGCTACTGCTCTAATGTTGCTGTAAAAGGCCTACACGTTTCTCCTTACTGTACGGCCCACTCAACATGTATTGTAGTCAGTCTAGGCTACTGCTCTAATGTTGCTGTAAAAGGCCTACACGTTTCTCCTTACTGTACGGCCCACTCAACATGTATTGTAGTCAGTCTAGGCTACTGCTCTAATGTTGCTGTAAAAGGCCTACATGTTTCTCCTTACTGTACGGCCCACTCAACATGTATTGTAGTCAGTCTAGGCTACTGCTCTAATGTTGCTGTAAAAGGCCTACACGTTTCTTCGTTGCATGGTGTTTTGATGCATCATTTTAGCAGTCTGGTTAGGAATGTGACATGTGTCTGTCTACTTTCCCCTCCGCTGCGCGCTGTAAACGGAACACATGAAAACAGTGCAATAGAAGTTGGATTCACAGATGGGAGGGCATCTGGCTGTAATTTCATGAAGCACCCGATGTCACAGGAAAGCCAAAAAGATCATCAAGGACAACAACCACACGAGCCACTGCCTGTTCACCCCGCTACCATCCAGAAGGCGAGGTCAGTTCAGGTGGATCAAAGCTGGGACTGAGAGACTGAAAAACAGCTTCTATCTCAAGGCCATCAGACTGTTAAACAGCAGTCACTAACTCAGAGAGGTTGCTGCCTACATAGAGACTCACTAGTCACTTTAAACAATGCCACTTTAATAATGTTTACAAATCTTACATTACTCATCTCATATGTATTTACTGTATCTTATACCATCTACTGCATCTTGCCTATGCTGCTCGGTCATCGCTCATCCATATACTTATATGTACATATTCTCATTCACCCCTTTAGATATGTGTGTATTAGGTAGTTGTTGAGGAATTGTTAGATTACTTGCTAGATATTAGTTTATTTTACCTTTATTTAACCAGGCCCGGCTAGTTGAGAACAAGTTCTCATTTACAACTGTGACCTGGCCAAGATAAATCAAAACAGTGCGACACAAACAACAACACAGAGTTACACATGGAATAAAGAAATGTACATTCAATAACACAATAGAAAAAGTCTATATACAGTGTGTGCAAATGGCGTGAGGAGGTAAGGCAATAAATAGGCCAATAGTAGCAAAGTAACTACAATTTAGCAAATTAACACTGGAGTGATAGATGCAGTTGATGATGTGCAAGTAGAAATACTGGTGAGTAAAAAAGTAAATAAAAAACAATATGGGGATGAGGTAGGTAGTTGGTTGGATGGATGGGCTATTTACAAATGGGCTGCGTTCAGCTGCAGCGATCGGTAAGCTGCTCATATAGCTTAAATGCTTAAAGTTAGTGAGGGAGATATAAGTCTCCAACTTCAGCGATTTTTGCAATTCGATCCAGTCATTGGCAGCAGAGAACTGGAAGGAAAGGCGGTCAAAGGAGGTGTTGGCTTTGGGGATGACCAGTGCGATATACCTGCTGGAGCGCGTCCTATGGTTGGGTGTTGTTATGGTGACCAGTGAGCTGAGATAAGGCGGAGCTTTACCTAGCATAGACTTATAGATGACCTGGAGCCAGTGGGTCTGGTGACGAGTATGACGCGAGGGCCAGCCAACGAGAGCGTACAGGTCGCAAGTGGTGGGTGGTATATGGGGATTTGGTGACAAAACGGATGGCACTGTGATAGACTGCATCCAGTTTACTGAGTAGAGTGTTGGAGGCTATTTTGTAAATGACATCGCCGAAGTCGAGGATCGGTGTCACGTCCTGACCATAGAGGGCTCTTATTTTCTATGGTAGAGTAGGTCAGGGCGTGACTGGGGGGGTTTATTCTAGTTTTATTTTTCTATGTTGTTTTTTTCCAGTTTCTGTTTTTCTATGTTTTTTTTGTTGTTGGATGATCCCCAATTAGAGGCAGCTGGTCATCGTTGTCTCTAATTGGGGATCATATTTAAGTAGTTGTTTTTCTCACCCTTGTTTGTGGGAGATTATTTTGAGTTAGTGCATGTATCACCTCTTCGTCACGGTTTGTTGTTTTGTTTATGGTTTATTGTATGTCTTGTTATGTCTTATTGTATGGCTAAGTTTCACATTATAATAAAATATGTGGAACGATATTTGCGCTGCGCCTTGGTCCATTCCTACACACAGTCGTGACAATCGGTAGGATAGTCAGTTTTACGAGGGTATGTTTGGCAGCGTGAGTGAAGGAGGCTTTGTTGCGAAACAGGAAGCCGATTCTAGATTTAATTTGGGATTGGAGATGTTTAATGTGAGTCTGGAAGGAGAGTTTACAGTCTAACCAGACACCTAGGTATTTGTAGTTGTCCACATATTCTAAGTCAGAACCGTCCAGAGTAGTGATGCTAGTCAGGCGGGTGCGGGCAGCGATCAGTTGAAAAGCATGCATTTAGTTTTACTAGCCTGTAAGAGCAGTTGGAGGCCACGGAAGGAGTGTTGTATGGCATTGAGAGGTCCAGACAACAGGCCCTCCGATTTGACACACTGAACTCTATCTGAGAAGTAGTTGGTGAACCAGTCGAGGCAGTCATTTGAGAAACCAAGGCTGTTGAGTCTGCCGATAAGAATACGGTGATTGACAGAGTCGAAAGCCTTGGCCAGGTCGATGAAGATGGCTGCACAGTACTGTCTTTTACCGATGGCGGTTATGATAATGCACTGTCGGAACTAGAAGCACAAGCATTTCGCTACACCCGCATTAACATCTGCTAACCATGTGTATGTGACCAATAACATTTGATTTTATTTCAACTGTTGACTCATTTCTAATCACTTTTCTAATCACTATTTCTAATCACTATTTGGCCGGCAGGTCTTGTGTTTGACACCATGTGTGCCAGTCTATTAGTCCCATTATGACTGATGTGTGATCATTGCCCTTGTTTGTCTTCCCTGTGGCTCAGTTGGTAGAGCATGGTGTTTGCAACGCCAGCATGGTGTTTGTCTGATTGTATTGACATTCCCAGTCTTAGTTACAGTCTTCTGTTTTTTTGTTCAGAATATTGAGTCGTTGAAACTGAAACAGTACATCCTGAATGGGTGGAGGCAGCAAACAATGTATCAGGCCAACTCCGATTTATAACCTGACGAGATTGAAAAACAGATCTACTTTACGGGGCTACACAATCACCAATTCATCCAGGCTTTTTGATTGGCTATAAAATATAAGAGGCAGGTTCTATAGAAACTAAACAAAGAAGGAAATGCATTCCAGGAGGTGTTAGAGATGTAACACCCCCTCCCCTCGTCTTCTCGCTCCCTCCGTTCTCCTTCTTCCTGGAGTAGTGACCTCGTGCCCCTCGGCTCCCACTGCCAATATGCCACAGGAAATGCTCACAGGAAACTCCACTGCACAGCATTGGCTGAGGAGAGGACTGGTTGTTCCACGAGCAATGACTGGCTCAATTATACACCATTTAATTTAATGGCAAGAAAAAGTCAAAGTGTGTGAAGACTGAAAACATACCTCAAAATTGTATTCCCTGTCTGTCCTGCTCTGTGACATCCCCTTCAGTACAATCTTCTCTATATGTACAGCTGTAAGGAGTAGAGGGAAAAGGATTAACACATACATTCCTATTAGGGGTTTAACGGTTCACCAAACCTACAGTTCCGTACGTATTGCGGTTTTGGTGTCACTGTTCGGTTTCGGTACGGTGGGAGAAATAAAAATGGCAACTGTTATCGCGAAAATACAAAAGTATTGTTGTTCCTGATTCCATATACGCTACATGACCAAAAGTATGTGGACACTTGCTCGTCGAACATCTCATTCCAAAATCATGGGCTTTAATATGGAGTTGGTCCCCCCTTGGCTGCTATAACAGCCTCCTCTCTTCTGGGAAGGCTTTCCACTAGATGTTGGAACATTGCTGCGGGGACTTGCTTCCATTCAGCCACAAGAGCGTTGTGCAGACCAGTCAAGTTATTCCACAACGATCTCGACAAACCATTTCTGTATGGACCTCGCTTTGTGGAAGGGGGCAATGACATGCTGAAACAGGAAAGGGCCTTCCCCAAACTGTTGCCACAAGGATGGCAGCACGGAATCGTCTAGAATGTCATTGTATGCTGTAGCGTTAAGATTTCTCTTCACTTGAACTAAGGGGCCCGAACCATGAAAAACAGCCCCAGACCATTATTCCTCCACCAAACTTTACAGTTGGCACTATGCATTCGGGCAGGTAGCGTTCTCCTGGCATCCACCAAACTCTCTGTCATTCGCCAAAGGCAAAATGTTCCCGAACTGGAGATTTAAATGATGATGGAGAATCCTCCTGTTTTGTCAACCCCACTGCTTGCCATCGTAGAGAACCCAGTTCCCAGCTGTGCCTCAACAAAAGGACCGTTTCAAATGCGACAGTTAAGATTAGAATTTTGATTACAACGTACACATAGGCTCTAGCTGTTTAATGGAATAGCCGGACATTTCTTAGATTGTTTTTAGCTCACATTTACTCGAGGAATACAATGCAGCGTAGACATAACTTATAGGCCGAGGGGTTTTAACTTTTTTGAATCTATTTTTTTATGCATTCATTCGGTTTCAGTGTGGACCGAATCGAGGTCCCCGTACCGAACAGTTCCTATACGTCTACCGTTACATCCCTAATTCTTAGTGGACTTAGTTTACAGTAATAGTAGTGTGTGTTTGACTATAATGTGTATGTGACTGTGTTGTCATTCGCTTCCCAGCTGACTGTGGCTGTGTTTGTGAGTGTTTGTACTGTATACGTCTGTCTGTCTGTCTGTCTGTCTGTCTGTCTGTCTGTCTGTCTGTCTGTCTGTCTGTCTGTCTGTCTGTCTGTCTGTCTGTCTGTCTGTCTGTCTGTGGCGTACCTTCCCTCTGGGTTCTGCTTCCTTGCTGTGTTCTGCAGCTGGGGGGTGTCTGACTGGCACATTGTCTCTGCCCCTGTGTCCTCTCATCCAGACTGGCTTCAGTGGTGACGGCAGCTGGGCCCAGGTAATCTGCTTTCTGGGCCTTGGGAAACACAAAGAAACTAGTGAGTAGAAAGCCTTCAACACCGCAGCTGCACTTAGGCAATTAAATACATGATGACAACCCACAGAGGAAGGACATGAAGATGAATCAAACTATCAAGCTCCCAGAACATCTGTCAGGTGTGCTATCTGTTCTAATATTAAACGTTGCCGCCGGCGCTATCGTCGTGGCGGCGCTATCGTCGTGGTGACGCTATCGTCGTGGTGACGCTATCGTCCTTCAGGGACCCACGGCGCTGTTAATGAGGTAGTCTTTGAACAATTGTCTGGTGGATGACAGCACACGCACACTGGCGGACGCACGGGAACATCACACACACACTTACGCCCACACACACACACTTACGCCCACACACACACACTTACGCCCACACACACACACTTACGCCCACACACACACACTGTTTGCAGCCCATGAGAAGGGGTCAGTCAGGGCTTTGGTCCTCTGCTATCAGTTAGGAGCTGACAAACACAGCCTGACAGTTAGCCTCCGCTGAAGGTCAGGGGAGAACAGAGTTCAGCCCCCAGCGTATCAGTGAAAACACAAACCTCTCAGATCCAGTAGAACTTGTACTAGTAGGCCCGTATCAAAATAGCAATAGCCTAGCCCAAGTAGGGCAGTGGCGGTCACGAAAAACGTTGTCAGCCGGCGATTGTCAAGCAAATAACTGTCGGGGCCTCACGGTAATTGACCGTTAATTAACATAAACACATTTAGCATCTCCTGGCTTCCCTACAAGCCACTGATTGAAGACCTTTGATACATTTACATTTTAAAAAGTCTAATAAATCCATGTAATATACCCTACACCTTCACAATAAATCCCTTATTTATTTTAGACCCGTCTAAAGAAGCATGATATGAAGAAAATGTAGTCTATTTCAGAAGAACCAAATAGCATACTCTGAGATGTCCTTATGTTAGGTCCAGTTCTGGCTATGCCAAATGGATGTGGGCTACACTACTTCATGTAGCAGACAAGATTAGCTTCGAACCATAAACAATTAATGAACATGCACCTGTGGATCGGTCGTTTACAGACAGTAGGCAATTAAGGTCACAGTTATGAAAACGTAGGACACTAAAGAGGCCTTTCTACTGACTCTGAAAAACACCAAAAGAAAGATACCCAGGGTCCCTGCTCATCTGCGTGAACGTGCCTTATGGTATGCTGCAAGGAGGCACAAAGGACTGCAGATGTGGCCAGGGCAATAAATTGCAATGTCCGTACTGTGAGACGCGTAAGACAGCGCTACAGGGAGACAGGACGGACAGCTGATTGTCCTAACAGTGGCAGACCCCTGCACGGGATCGTCACATCCGAACATCACACCTGCGGGACAGGTACAAGATGGCAACAACAACTGCCCGAGTTACACCAGAAACGCACAATCCCTCCATCAGTGCTCAGACTGTCCACAATAGGCTGAGAGAGGCTGGACTGAGGGCTTGTGGGCCTGTTGTAAGGCAGGTCCTCACCAGACATCACCGGCAACAACGGCGCCTATGGGCACAAACCCACCATCGCTGGACCAGACAGGACTGGCAAAAAGTGCTCTTCACTGATGAGTCGAGGTTTTGTCTCACCGGAGGTGATGGTCAGATTCACGTTTATCGTTGAAGGAATGAGCGTTACAACGAGGCCTGTACTCTGGAGCAGGATCGATTTGGAGGTGGAGGGTCCGTCATGGTCTGGGGCGGTGTGTCACAGCATCATCGGACTGAGCTTGTTGTCATTGCAGGCAATCTCAACGCTGTGCGTTATAGGGAAGACATCCTCTTCCCTCATATGGTACCCTTCCTGCAGGCTCATCCTGACATGACCCTCCAGCATGACAATGCCACCGGCCATCCTGCTTGTTCTGTGCGTGATGTCCTGCAAGACAGGAATATCAGTGTTCTGCCATGGCCAGCGAAGAGCCCGTATCTCAATCCCATTGAGCATGTCAGGGACCTGTTGGATCGGAGGGTGAGGGCTAGGGCTATTCCCCCCAGAAATGTCTTGCAGGTGCCTTGGCGGAAGAGTGGGGTAACATCTCACGGCAAGAACTGGCAAATCTGGTGCAGTCCATGAGGAGTACATACACTGCAGTACTTAATGCAGCTGGTGGCCACACCAGATACTGACTGTTACTTTTGATTTTGACCCCTCCTTTGTTCAGGGACACATTATTCCATTTCTGTTAGTCACATGTCTGTGGAACTTGTTCAGTTTATGTCTCAGTTCTTGAATCTTGTTATGTTCATACAAATATTTACACATTTTTTTACATTTACATTTTAGTCATTTAGCAGACGCTCTTATCCAGAGCGACTTACATACACGTTAAGTTTGTTGAAAATAAACGCAGTTGAGTGAGAGGACGTTTCTTTTTTTGCTGAGTTTATATGGTTAATTTCGAGTTTTTAATATTACTTTAGTTGTTCTACAAACGTTGGGTTCTACATTGCAAGGCTGCATGATGCGATTCTAATGATGATTTCAAAAAAGTTGCTTGAAAGGCATGAGCTCTGCTTTTCTTTTTTTGCGCAGGCTGTACACACTTCATCAGTCTCTCATTCACAATTTGATAATGCGTCAAATTTCACAGCGGCATCGCCTTTGTGGCCGTAATACATCCTAAAAAAATCCATGCCTTTTGCGGGCAATGGCGGTTGTGTCTCACAGGCTACAAGGGAAGAGAGACACATCGGGGACGCAACTGTGCGGTGCATATTCTATTCTGTGTGAGAAATAAATATTCCAAAGATTGTCTGGGATCGTTGTGGGATGCAATACATCCCAAATGAATCAAACTATTAGCATCCCCAAAAAATGTTTTGCGCAATGTGGCTGACGCAACAGATCAGAACGTTTAGCTTAAAATGTTGATAAACTATTTGGCTATTTCCTCACATTATTAGCGCAGCAATGTCCACATGGCAGTAGGCTCAAATTATCCATTAGCGGAAAAGCAACATTATCAAAAATTACCGCAAATGTGATCATGCATATAATGCTTTTATTATAAAGACGCATTTATATGGTAAACATTATCTTCCCCAAACTCGCTCTCTGCTTATATATGCCAGTTAGGCTCTACATCCGTTGTAAAGAGGATTAATGTGCTTCATTTTAAGAAGTTATTTGGCCTTCTTTAGTTGTGATACAAACCTTATCAAAACATTTAGGCCTATGGGCTAGGCTACATGAGGTGTGATACAAACCTTATTAAAACATATAGGCCTATGGGCTTGGCTACATGAGGTGTGATACAAACCTTATCAAAACATTTAGGCCTATGGGCTAGGCTACATGAGGTGTGATACAAACCTTATTAAAACATTTAGGCCTATGGGCTAGGCTACATGAGGTGTGATACAAACCTTATTAAAACATATAGGCCTATGGGCTTGGCTACATGAGGTGTGATACAAACCTTATTAAAACATATAGGCCTATGGGCTAGGCTACATGAGGTGTGATACAAACCTTATTAAAACATATAGGCCTATGGGCTTGGCTACATGAGGTGTGATACAAACCTTATCAAAACATTTAGGCCTATGGGCTTGGCTACATGAGGTGTGATACTAACCTTATCAAAACATTTAGGCCTATGGGCTTGGCTACATGAGGTGTGATACAAACCTTATCAAAACATTTAGGCCTATGGGCTAGGCTACATGAGGTGTGATACAAACCTTATCAAAACATTTAAGCCTATGGGCTAGGCTGCATGAGGTGTGCAACTATGACTGAACAAGTCACAAATAAAAAGGCGGTTTCTTATGCTGGGCATCATTCACAAGTGATAATATGTGCTTAGCTTAATATTAGGAAAGTTGAGAAATAAATATAGTAGGTCTAGCCTATAGAAAGCTGATGGGATCCTCCTCTTTTTATTAGCTGCCATCACTCTGTTTTCTTGCGCAATTGCATAGCCTATATAAATGTTGCGCAACCTGAGCTCTCATAAAGTGTTTGATTAGATTTGAGATCATATTTACATTGATGTCAGAGTGATTAGAGGGATAATAGAGTGCTGAGTACCAGACAGTTAGCAAGTTTGGTAGGCTACTAATGACCAGCAGCAGCATCAGAGCTTGGAGAAGCCTAATTACCGTGACTAAACAGTCACGTTGAATTTGATTGACTGCCTTCATGACCCGTGACCTCCCGTGTGGCGGTAATACGGTTACCGCAACAGCCCAAAGGCCTAGTTCTATATACTTCAAATAAAATATACCAGGGGAAAAACAATCATTGCTGGAATTCAAATGCAGAACGATATATGGCCTAGACTTGGTCCTATTTAAGTAGCAGTGGCATATTGATTGATGCCGAACAACACTGGGTCCACATCAGCTGCTGGTGGTTTTGAAGGGCTTTGCTTTCATGCAGCATCTCCTCCCTCTTTTCATTTGACATGTTGCAGGTCCAGGAACAACTGGTCTAAAATTGGGCTGATTCTGATTTCATTTCGCATTAACTCGACATCTGCTGCTGAGTGGAGAGGTGATTCACCATGAGGTCATGAAGGGATATTTTCTGGAACGAGTCAGTCAGTCAGTGGACGTCATCACTCTTTTTTCATCCAACAGACTGGAAAATGAACTACACGTTGTACTGGAGAGGGAGTCCCTCTATGAGTCCCTCTGAGTCCCTCTATGAGTCCCTCTGAGTCCCTCTATGAGTCCCTCTATGAGTCCCTCTCTGAGTCCCTCTATGAGTCCCTCTATGAGCCTGTTTAAACTTACAAATAACCTAAATATGTGAAGCAAGATCTTAATCTATTCACATTAGATTTGCAACTTTTCTGTTTACACTGTCCTCTATATCCTGTACATTGATTGGACACAGCAGCAAAGGCTAGAGATCCAGACCATCTAACTCAGAGTTTCCCAAAATTGGTCCTCTAGACCCCAAGGGGGGATGTTTTGTTTTTTGCCCTTGCACTACAGCTAATTAAAAATAATCTACTAGTCATCAAGATTTGATCAAACAGCTGTGTAGTGTCAGGTAAAAAAAAACACTGATCCTAACCCAAGCAATTACCACCTGTGTAACCTTGGCTAAACAGTGTCCAGTACTTGAGCCATTAGTAAACTTTTATGTACTGGAAGGTTCAATTGTGTTCAGATCAGATTTCCTTGGTGTACCATGGACTGCGTGGTAAAGTGATCATTGTGTAGTTAGTCTGGGTGACTGAACCCTTCTTAGCTGCTAAACTGTGGGGGTGGAGCGGGTGGATGGGGACTGTGTTCGCTGTAACAACACACTAAAAGAAAATAAACGACTATTAATGTTAATCTGAGAGACTCTGATTTTATGTTTTATATTGATCCAAATGATATGGACCCTGATTTAACTTTCATTGTTCATTTGTTTATTTTTTCATGGAAGATTCTTTATCCATCAAATGCCGTACGGAAAAAAAGAAAAATGTATGAAATGTATGCATTCACTACTGTAAGTCGCTCTGGATAAGAGCGTCTGCTAAATGACTCAAATGTCAAATGTAAATGAAGTGGGCAGAGAACAAACCCCTCTTCACATTATTTAAGATCGAATTTAAATATTATTTTGAAATTATCAGTAAATGTAAAAACAAAAAAGCAATACGCACCATAAACGATTTTGACAAATTGAAAATGTATCTGGATATGTAATACCCCTGTCTGGTATGTTTATGTTCTCTTGTTTGTATATTTCTGTTTTTGTATTTGTTGTGTTCATAAAATAAATAAAAATAATAATAAAAAATAATAAAATAATAATAAAATGAAAATATATATATATATCAACACACTAAATCCTAACACCATATCACTTCAGTGGGATCTCTACTTCTGATCATAATTGCTGGCTATGAGAACGTAAGCTAACGTGAGTTGTGATGTTGTGTGCTGCTGGCATCAAACTCTCTTCCAGTGGCTAAATGACATTAGGCAGGCGCACATAGAGATGCAGCTATTTCAACGGTCTAGTGGCTAAATGACATTAGGCAGGCGCACATAGAGATGCAGCTATTTCAACGGTCTAGTGGCTAAATGACATTAGGCAGGCGCACATAGAGATGCAGCTATTTCAACGGTCTAGTGGCTAAATGACATTAGGCAGGCGCACATAGAGATGCAGCTATTTTAACGGTCTAGTGGCTAAATGACATTAGGCAGGCGCACATAGAGATGCAGCTATTTTAACGGTCAAGTGGCTAAATGACATTAGGCAGGCGCACATAGAGATGCAGCTATTTTAACGGTCTAGTGGCTAAATGACATTAGGCAGGCGCACATAGAGATGCAGCTATTTCAACGGTCAAGTGGCTAAATGACATTAGGCAGGCGCACATAGAGATGCAGCTATTTCAACGGTCTAGTGGCTAAATGACATTAGGCAGGCGCACATAGAGATGCAGCTATTTTAACGGTCTAGTGGCTAAATGACATTAGGCAGGCGCACATAGAGATGCAGCTATTTCAACGGTCTAGTGGCTAAATGACATTAGGCAGGCGCACATAGAGATGCAGCTATTTTAACGGTCTAGTGGCTAAATGACATTAGGCAGGCGCACATAGAGATGCAGCTATTTCAACGGTCTAGTGGCTAAATGACATTAGGCAGGCGCACATAGAGATGCAGCTATTTCAACGGTCTAGTGGCTAAATGACATTAGGCAGGCGCACATAGAGATGCAGCTATTTTAACGGTCTAGTGGCTAAATGACATTAGGCAGGCGCACATAGAGATGCAGCTATTTTAACGGTCTAGTGGCTAAATGACATTAGGCAGGCGCACATAGAGATGCAGCTATTTTAACGGTCTAGTGGCTAAATGACATTAGGCAGGCGCACATAGAGATGCAGCTATTTTAACGGTCTAGTGGCTAAATGACATTAGGCAGGCGCACATAGAGATGCAGCTATTTTAACGGTCTAGTGGCTAAATGACATTAGGCAGGCGCACATAGAGATGCAGCTATTTTAACGGTCTAGTGGCTAAATGACATTAGGCAGGCGCACATAGAGATGCAGCTATTTTAACGGTCTAGTGGCTAAATGACATTAGGCAGGCGCACATAGAGATGCAGCTATTTTAACGGTCTAGTGGCTAAATGACATTAGGCAGGCGCACATAGAGATGCAGCTATTTTAACGGTCTAGTGGCTAAATGACATTAGGCAGGCGCACATAGAGATGCAGCTATTTTAACGGTCTAGTGGCTAAATGACATTAGGCAGGCGCACATAGAGATGCAGCTATTTTAACGGTCTAGTGGCTAAATGACATTAGGCAGGCGCACATAGAGATGCAGCTATTTTAACGGTCTAGTGGCTAAATGACATTAGGCAGGCGCACATAGAGATGCAGCTATTTTAACGGTCTAGTGGCTAAATGACATTAGGCAGGCGCACATAGAGATGCAGCTATTTTAACGGTCTAGTGGGTTTAAGTGGTTCAGTTGGACATCAACACTATAGTCTACATGGATGACTGTCCAACAACAGTACTCTGTTAAAACAAGGCCTGGGAATGTCCCTGTAGAGTGGCCAGACATTTAGTAAAAAAAAAGAAGTAAAACAATGTATAGGATGAAAAATACCTGCGTTTTGGAGCAGGTACAGCCGACTAGCGCTAGCTAACGCTACCTAGCAACACATTATTATTATTATTATTATTTTGGTATAGATGCTTGGAGTCAAAGTACCGATATAATATCGTCCAAAATAATATTGTGACATGTTACTGTATACATTTTTCCCCCATCACTAATTTAAACTGTACTACATTTTCTTACATTTAGCAGATGTTCTTATCCAGATGCATACATACATTTAATACTTTTTTTTTTCTCTTCGTACTGGTCCCCCGTGGGAATCAAACCCACAACCCTGGCGTTGCAAACACCATGCTCTACCAACTGAGCCACACAGGACCATGTCATTTTTGGTTTTCTAAATAAAGAAAAAAGTGGAAATAGGATGTGACCATGATGACAAGTTAAAAGTATTGAGCAAATAAAATCATGGATGTCTGTTATTTGACCTTTTCCAATAGCCTACACAGTGGTCATCTTTGACAAGCACCACTCCAATATAAAGACAGGCCTGCATTGCAAGTATAAAACCATAAGGAATTAGCTTTCAACCAAATAATTTGTTTAAATCAGTAAAGGTGAGTAGATTTTTTTATTTAACCTTTATTTTAACGAGGCAAATCAGTTAAGAACAAATTGTTATTTACAATGACGGCCTAGGAACAGTGGGTTAACTGCCTTGTTCAGGGGCAGAACGACAGATTTGTACCTTGTCAGCTCGGGGATTCGATCTAGCAACCTTACAGTTACTGGCGCAACGCTCTAACCACTAGGCTACCTGCCGAGAGGACACTATCCTACTATCCCCTTAACATGCAGCACCCCATGAAGGAAATGCCTCCCTATCAACAAACTGAAAGATCCTGGCTGGCCTCCACTTGTCCAGTCACCTTATTGCTCAATTGGTTTCAAGCCCTTGGCTCACAGCATGGTTGAGGCCTCTCACTCTGGAATAACCTCCTCCTCCCTGTAGAGTTGCCAGGCTTGCACTACAGTAGGCCACAGGACCGAATGCCTCACTCTGGCATAACCTCCTCCTCCCTGTAGAGTTGCCAGGCTTGCACTACAGTAGGCCACAGGACCGAACGCCTCACTCTGGCATAACCTCCTCCTCCCTGTAGAGTTGCCAGGCTTGCACTACAGTAGGCCACAGGACCGAATGCCTCACTCTGGCATAACCTCCTCCTCCCTGTAGAGTTGCCAGGCTTGCACTACAGTAGGCCACAGGACCGAATGCCTCACACGCAGCACAGCACATAACTCTTTGTGAAATCCTCCATTAAAAACTAGAAAGTGTATTGGGGAGGTGGGGGGGTTGGTTTGCAGTGACCTTTTGTACAGTCAGAAATAGCACAACCAGTCCCCTGTGACATCATTAAATGCCTCGACTAGAATAGGGTTTAGCGGATAGGGGTGTGAACGTGTAAACAAAATTGGGATCCTTAATGTTAATTTAAAAAATCCATAACCAAAGTTATTTTTTTCGTCTTCACAAAATGAAACTTCAAATCACAGTGCTGTTATCACAAAACTACCACAAACAGGTCCCCATCATCATCATCACAGCGGGAAAATAAACATTTAACAAATACCTAACTCAACAATGCTGTAACGTTAGTAGGAGAAAGCTTCAATGCATGAGGGAGCGTTAATGAATGAGGGAGCTTTAATGCACGAGGGAGCTTTAATGCACGAGGGAGCTTTAATGCATGAGGGAGCTTTAATGCATGAGGAAGCTTTAATAATGGAGCTTTAATGCACGAGGGAGCTTTAATGCATGAGGAAGCTTTAATGAATAATGGAGCTTTAATGCATGAGGAAGCTTTAATGAATAATGGAGCTTTAATGCACAAGGGAGCTTTAATGCACAAGGGAGCATTAACGCATGAGGGAGCTGTAATGAATAATGAAGCTTTAATGCATGAGGGTGCTTTAATGAATGAGGGAGCTTTAATGAATGAGGGAGCTTTAATGCACGAGGGAGCTTTAATGCATGAGGAAGCTTTAATGCACGAGGGAGATTTAATGCACGAGGGAGCTTTAATGAATAATGGAGCTTTAATGCAAGAGGGAGCTTTAATGAATAATGGAGCTTTAATGCACGAGGGAGCTTTAATGCAAGAGGGAGCTTGAACTGGGTGAATGGAATATAAATGACAGTAACCTAAACCCATCACTGTTACATTGAACTGGGTGAATATAAATGACAGTATCCTAAACCATCACTGTTACATTGAACTGGGTGAATATGAATGACAGTAACCCATCACTGTTACATTGAACTGGGTGAATGACAGTATCCTAAACCCATCACTGTTACATTGAACTGGGTGAATATGAAGGACAGTATCCTAAACCCATCACTGTTACATTGAACTGGGTGAAGGACAGTATCCTAAACCATCACTGTTACATTGAACTGGGTGAATATAAATGACAGTATCCTAAACCCATCACTGTTACATTGAACTGGGTGAAGGACAGTATCCTAAACCCATCACTGTTACATTGAACTGGGTGAAGGACAGTATCCTAAACCCATCACTGTTACATTGAACTGGGTGAAGGACAGTATCCTAAACCCATCACTGTTACATTGAACTGGGTGAAGGACAGTATCCTAAACCCATCACTGTTACATTGAACTGGGTGAAGGACAGTATCCTAAACCCATCACTGTTACATTGAACTGGGTGAAGGACAGTATCCTAAACCCATCACTGTTACATTGAACTGGGTGAAGGACAGTATCCTAAACCCATCACTGTTACATTGAACTGGGTGAAGGACAGTATCCTAAACCCATCACTGTTACATTGAACTGGGTGAATATGAAGGACAGTATCCTAAACCCATCACTGTTACATTGAACTGGGTGAAGGACAGTATCCTAAACCCATCACTGTTACATTGAACTGGGTGAATATGAAGAACAGTATCCTAAACCCATCACTGTTACATTGAACTGGGTGAATATGAAGGACAGTATCCTAAACCCATCACTGTTACATTGAACTGGGTGAATATGAATGACAGTAACCTATCACTGTTACATTGAACTGGGTGAAACACAGTATCCTAAACCCATCACTGTTACATTGAACTGGGTGAATATGAAGGACAGTATCCTAAACCCATCACTGTTACATTGAACTGGGTGAAGGACAGTATCCTAAACCCATCACTGTTACATTGAACTGGGTGAATATGAAGGACAGTATCCTAAACCATCACTGTTACATTGAACTGGGTGAATATGAAGGACAGTATCCTAAACCCATCACTGTTACATTGAACTGGGTGAAGGACAGTATCCTAAAACCATCACTGTTACATTGAACTGGGTGAATATGAAGGACAGTATCCTAAACCCATCACTGTTACATTGAACTGGGTGAATATGAATGACAGTATCCTAAACCCATCACTGTTACATTGAACTGGGTGAAGGACAGTATCCTAAAACCATCACTGTTACATTGAACTGGGTGAATATGAAGGACAGTATCCTAAACCCATCACTGTTACATTGAACTGGGTGAATATGAATGACAGTATCCTAAACCCATCACTGTTACATTGAACTGGGTGAATATGAAGGACAGTAACCTAAACCCATCACTGTTACATTGAACTGGGTGAATATGAAGGACAGTATCCTAAACCCATCACTGTTACATTGAACTGGGTGAATATGAAGGACAGTATCCTAAACCCATCACTGTTACATTGAACTGGGTGAATATGAAGGACAGTATCCTAAACCCATCACTGTTACATTGAACTGGGTGAATATGAAGGACAGTATCCTAAACCCATCACTGTTACATTGAACTGGGTGAATATGAAGGACAGTATCCTAAACCCATCACTGTTACATTGAACTGGGTGAAGGACAGTAACCTAAACCATCACTGTTACATTGAACTGGGTGAAGGACAGTAACCTAAACCATCACTGTTACATTGAACTGGGTGAATATGAAGGACAGTATCCTAAACCCATCACTGTTACATTGAACTGGGTGAATATGAAGGACAGTATCCTAAACCCATCACTGTTACATTGAACTGGGTGAAGGACAGTATCCTAAACCCATCACTGTTACATTGAACTGGGTGAATATGAAGGACAGTATCCTAAACCCATCACTGTTACATTGAACTGGGTGAAGGACAGTATCCTAAACCCATCACTGTTACATTGAACTGGGTGAATATGAAGGGCAGTATCCTAAACCCATCACTGTTACATTGAACTGGGTGAATATGAAGGACAGTAACCTAAACCCATCACTGTTACATTGAACTGGGTGAAGCACAGTAACCTAAACCATCACTGTTACATTGAACTGGGTGAAGGACAGTAACCTAAACCATCACTGTTACATTGAACTGGGTGAATATGAAGGACAGTATCCTAAACCCATCACTGTTACATTGAACTGGGTGAATGGAATATGAATGACAGTCATCCAATATGCTGTAACAGAAATAAGGCCATGTTCATAATAAAAAAATTAAAAAACAATCGTCCTCCCTAATCTTAAACGGCATCGACTGCCACTGGTATGAAGATAAGGTTAAAACTGCTTCTCCAATAGAAATCCCCGATCACACTTGTAGGCGATGTAATGGAGACGTTGGCTAGCTAAACTCCTGGCTAGAAACACGTCATGGGGTCTAACGGTCATCTCGAGCTGAACTGCCCATGTGCAGGCCATCAAATCAAAGGCACTCACTCGTCGATAGAAAGTCGTATTTTTATTTTTTTATAATTCAAAACGTGTCGGTTTGTCACTTTTACAAGTTTGGAGTAATAACATGTTCAGCTACTTAAAACATTGGCTCGAATCTACATTGTGCCATTAGATCCCCCCCAAAAAATGAACAACTAAGGAAGAATCGTTTGTTGTTGTTGCTGTAACTCTGATTTAAGGATTTACAGGTCATAATAATTAAAAAGATTCCTCAGAAAACCATCTGTTTTAATCGGCATATGCTTACTTCGATTAGGACGCCGATTAAGATAAACAGAGTAAGGTGTTTACATGACTAATGCTATATTTGACCTTCTGCCATAATCAGTTTAATAAACAAATGATTAGTGTGCATGTTGACTTCTCGAACACCAAACCCCCTGCCTGGTCTGTTTCGCAAGCTTTCCTGGAAGTCTCTGCATGTTGTGCCTCTGGGTTTAGAAACTCTGTTGTTTTAATCTGCGATTTCCCGGGCCATCCTCATGCACTGTTGCACTATTCTACTGAGCACTGTTGGTGCTCCACCCAAGTAAGGTATTTGATTGATTTGACGTGTTGTGATTTACACCGGGTTCCCACCCCTATTTAGCTATTCTTCTGCTATAAACTTCCCCAGGCCGTTTTACGGGACGAGGCCAGCCACATCCCTAACAGAGGCTGATACGGCTAAGTTAGACACCTCTTTAGTGGAGTTTTGCCATATCTAGAGAGAAAGTTAAATACGAAAAGAAAAAAAATGCAATTTAAGAATGGGAAGCATAGAAATAACGCACACAGTATAGAACTACCGCTTCTTAGACTTGCTTTCATGGCAAATGACATATCTATAGATCACATTTCTATGTGAATTTGGTACATATTGCGAAAAATGTACATATTGCATTTTTAAAGCCACAAAAAAAATACTGTATGTGAGGTGGTGTTCTTTCAAACAGTGGCATGGGGAGTGATCCAGCTTTATGTCCATTTCAACACAGTGAATGACATGTCTAATAAACTCATGGTAGGCCGTAAATAAAGCCTGGACTCTGTCCTCACATGTAGTGACTTCATTTTTTAATTGCCACATGAGCACAGATCAAAAATCTGTTCTTACTGTTTTTGAATAAGGTAGGCTATATGAGTCAGAGGAGGATGTTTATCCTTGGTGTTTGTTGTTAATCCTTGGTGTTTGTTGTTAATCCTTGGTGCAAAAAAAACAGATTAAATCTGCACAAATACTGCATCTTCCCCCATCTGTCAAATGTCAACCGTTGAGAACTAGCCATACTATTTCAGCCTTTTGTAAAACATTGGGATAACCTCATCTACATTGTCAAAATGAGCCAATGAATTTGGAAAGTCTCACAATTCGGGAAAATCGGTGAACAGATTCAAGGGAATAACTTTCCCAGTTGTGTAAATACCCCCCCCCCTTCCCAAACACGGGCAGAGTTCTCATGCAAAACCACTTTCTTGCTTATTACAACAACTTTCTTTCCCTGAGATTATGTGGCAGATGGATTTATATTCAGGGCAATAGAGCAACTGAAACTCATCCAAGATTGTAAGCAACACTGTTATTTTGAAAGGAAAGCATAAACTGGTGTGTGTTTGTTATTATAGTCAGGCCTACTACAATTTCTCTCATCCTCTCTCATGAATGAAAAACATGATGCACTTAGCCTACATTTTAGCTGCAGCTTATCTGATCTACTATTTGTCGGTTCACTATATGCCAGTTTATCTAGTTTGCGGAACCTTTACTAAAGCATATGCTCTAATAAAACGCATGAGAATCTGAGAAAAGGTAAACATTTTTTTGTAGCTCTGTTGTCAAAGGGCAATGCCTATCCCTAACTTTCCCATTCGCTTCTCCCAGCTGTCAAACGCCAGAGCATGAAATGACTTCTTGCATACACGTTGGTCTCGTAATCTAGCAGACTTTTGGTTTTAAAACATCAGGAACATTAAGAGATGGATGAATATGGACAAAACTGTACTTAGTCACATAGCATGAAGAGATTCACAACTTGCCTACGTTAGCTAGCTAGCTAGCTAAATTTTCCTAGCCACACGCCTAGCGTTCATCGCCAAGTTAACTAGCTAACGTTAGCTAGCTAGCTACAGTAGTCTACCGAGCTACGTTGGCTATATATACTGAACAAAAATAAAAACGCAACATGTAAAGTGTTGGTTCCATTTTTCATGAACTGAAATAAAAAATCCCAGAAATGTCTTCTTTGCCAGGATAATCCATTCACCTGACAGGTGTGGCATATCAAGAAGCTGATTAAACAGCATGATCATTACACAGGTACACCTTGTGCTGGGGATAATAAATGGTGCAGTTTTGTCACACAACACAATTGCCATAGATTTCTCATGTTTTGAAGGGGGTGTGAAATTGGCATGCTGACTGCAGGAATGTCCAACAGAGCTGTTGCCAACTTCCTTTTTAGAGCATTTTGCAGTACACCCAACCGGCCTCACAACCGCAGACCACGTGTAACCACGCCAGCCCAGGACCTCCACATCTGGCTTCTTCACCTGCAGGATGGTCTGAGGTAGGGGGGTGCTGAGGAGTATTTATGTCTGTAATAACCCCTTTAGTGGGGGGGGGGGGGGGGGGGGGGGGGGGGGGGGGGGGGGGGGGGGGGTTATTCTGATTGGCTGGGCCTGGCTCCCCAGTGGGTGGGCCTATGCCCAGTCATGTGATCTCCACAGATTAGGACCAGATTCATTTATTTCAATTGACTGATTTCCTTCTAACATCTTTGAAATTGTTGAATTTATATTTTTTGTTCGGTGTAGCTAACACGTTAGCTAACCTGTTGTGGCCATGTTGGCTAGCTACAGTACCATTATTTGGCTAAATGGCCAAACTAGCTAACGTTAGCGAGCTAATAAATAATTCTATTTAGTTAGCTAACTGGCTGTCTAATTTACCGTACTATTTGCCAACTAACTGGTAGCCAGCTAGATATAATATGTAAACTTCAACGCTAGCTAGCTACCTTAACAATAGCTAGCTAGCACGGGTCCAAAACTCTTGAAAGTTAGTCAGCTAGCTAGCTAGCTTAGCTAACAAAATAGCCAACTATTAATCAATATTACCTGGGCGTTTATTCTGTACTGATTCTGCTGTCTATTATCCTCTGTGGCAACTTTGATTTTGTCCAGCTGCACTAGAAGGGTTTCTTTTTGATGAAACGGGAACGCTGGGTGCAATGAGGCCATAGTAAAAAGCAGAGCTAACTGCTCCAAAGGTCCGACCGCTGCCTCTTTTGGACGCCCGCAAATATGTTCGGTTCTCCTGAACGTTTTCCCGTCCACACACGAAGGATGGAACGGGTCCCTGAAGGAAGAAACACTGTAACCGGGATAGTTTTTGTAAAACAAGGCGAGATCCATATGGTTTAATATCCGAAATAGTATTCCAGCACAATCCTTGCTGTCAGATCGCAGAAGAGACAAACAGACCAGTAGTTTGGAGCGCACGACCGGATCGATAACATCAGATAAAATACCCAAATCATTAGGACAGTTCGCCCTCAACTCGACATCCCGTAGTATTTGGTAATCTTTCCGTGCCAAGTCTTCAAGACAAGAGCCCAAAAAACGGAGTTCGAGCGGCTGGCACATATGTAGCAGTCCGCACATTAACTCGATCCGCTTGGCAGGATTTAGATGCAAACCAAACCACTCGAAAACGGTCTCTTTGTCCAATTGAGATGGATATCCTGTGTGTCTGGATGAATCTTCGAGCCTGTCTGAGATCGTGGGAGAGACCGATGTGGGAATATGGAGATCCGGTTGTTCCTCGGCCGTATCATCTCCTGTCTCCGCGGTTCTCACGGGCAGCTTCGTTTTATTAAGCATTATCGGCTCGAGTAGAAAGGGCTTCAAAGGCGTAAAATTACTGTTAAATATAGCTACATCCTTTAATCGTTTAACTGCTGTGTCAAGCAGAATCAACAGAATCAAATCAATTGTTCAGTAATAGTCAGAGAGACTCTCGGCGACCAAAGCTTTAGTTTTAATTTGTCCTCCACTGTAGACGGCACTCTGGTGACCAGTCAATCATTCATAAACCCCTCCTCCATTCTATAGAAGCGGACTGGCTCCTGAACGTTAGCTGAGAGGTACTTAGTTAATAATACAAGTGTCATAACAACTCGAGCTCATCTTTTATTTATCTACAATGTAGGTAGAAGTACAATTTGTAGAGTGGTACATTTTTTTTTACATGTGTTTAATGTTGAATCTGTAGGAACTTATGAAATGACAAGCCTATATTATGTAATTTCGTTAGTATTCATTGCTCAATTTATTGCAGTAGTAATTCAGTGTCATGTATCCTTTCAAAATGCTTAGGCCTAATGCAGAAGTAAAAATGATGTGTGTATTAAAATATGTGATCTCTTGATTTAGATATCTATGCATGTAAATCCTGTGTTGTTTAACACTTTACACGATGGTGTTCTTATTGCTGTGTTATAATTATTGTTCCTATGGGCCTAGAGAGAGAGAAAGAGAGAGAGAGAGAGAGAGAGAGAGAGAGATGAGGAGTCCTTTAGACAACACTGACCCCTAGTGGCTCACAAACAACATTGCATAAGTAGTACATGCATTATACCAAGGCCAGGATATTTTTTCACTCCTGTTTGCTAAAGACTACAGTACTGTATGTGAAATATGTCAGATTTAATCATACATCCTTGATAATCCCTGTAGACTTCAACATATAACTGGCTCCTCCGTCGCGACGTAACCTGAACACCCATCTGCGACCCGCTAATCGTTAGCTGTCTTATTGGCTGCTATCTGAGTAGGTCTATCGGACAATTTTCTTGGGCCACTATAACTATAACTATTTTGCCAATTGGACTGGTCCCCCCTACTACACGGAACCCCACTAATTTACAGACGGAAACGCATGAGGTGGCTAAAAACAGACCTCCCTCCATCTTCTGCCAGCTTGCTACCTATGGCACGGCTAGCTGTCTGAATCCCACGGGACCCTTATGATCACTCGGCTAAGCATGCCTCTCCTTAATGTCAATATGCCTTGTCCATTGCTGTTCTGGTTAGTGTTTATTGGCTTATTTCACTGTAGAGCCTCTAGACCTGCTCATTATACCTTATCCAACCTTTCAGTTCCACCACCTACACATGATATGACATCTTCTGGTTTCAATAATGTTTCTAGAGACAATATCTCTCTCATCATCACTCAATGCCTAGGTTTACCTCCACTGTATTCACATCCTACCATACCTTTGTCTGTACATTATACCTTGAAACTATTTTATCGCCCCAAGAAACCTGATCCTTTTACTCTATTCTGGGCGTCATAGACGACCAATTCTCATAGCTTTTAGCCGTACCCTTATCCTACTCCCCCTCTGTTCCTCTGGTGATGTAGAGGTGAATCCAGGCCCTGTAGTACCTAGCTCCACTCCTATTACCCAGGCGCTCTCTTTTGATGACTTCTGTAACCGTAATAGCCTTGGTTTCATGCATGTTAACATTAGAAGCCTTCTCCCTAAGTTTGTTTTATTCACTGCTTTAGCACACTCTGCCAACCCGGATGTCCTAGCCGTGTCTGAATCCTGGCTTAGGAAGTCCACCAAAAACTGTGAAATCTTCATCCCTAACTACAACGTTTTCAGACAAGATAGAACGGCCAAAGGGGCGGTGTTGCAATCTACTGCAGAGATGGCCTGCAGAGTTCTGTCCTACTATCCAGGTCTGTGCCCAAACAATTTGAACTTCAACTTTTAAAAATCCATCTCTCTAAAAACAAGTCTCTCACCGTTGCCGCCTGCTATAGACCACCCTCTGCCCCCAGCTGTGCTCTGGACACCATATGTGAACTGATTGCCCCCAATCTATCTTCAGAGCTCATGCTGCTAGGTGACCTAAACTGGGACATGCTTAACACCCCAGCCATCCTACAATCTAAGCTTGATGCCCTCTATCTCATACAAATTATCAATGAACCTACCAGGTACCACCGCAAAGCCGTAAACACGGGCACCCTCATAGATATCATCCTAACCATCTTGCCCTCTAAATACACCTCTGCTGTTTTCAACCAAGATCTCAGCGATCACTGCCTCATTGCCTTCATCCGTAATGGGTCAGCGGTCAAACGACCTCCACTCATCACTGTCAAACACTCCCTGAAACATTTCAGCAAGCAAGCCTTTCTAATCGACCTGGCCCGGGTATCCTGGAAAGACATTGACCTCATCCCGTCAGTAGAGGATGCCTGGTTGTTTTTTTTTAATGCCTTCCTCACCATCTTAAATAAGCATGCCCCATTCAAAAAATTTTGAACCGGGAACAGATATAGCCCTTGGTTCTCTCCAGACCTGACTGCCCTTAACCAACACAAAAACATCCTGTAGCGTTCTGCATTAGCATCGAACAGCCCCCGTGATATGCAACTTTTCAGGGAAGTTAGAAACCGATATACACAGGCAGTTAGAAAAGCCAAGGCTAGCTTTTTCAAGCAGAAATTTGCTTCCTGCAACACAAAGTCCAAAAAGTTCTGGGACACTGTAAAGCGCATGGAGAATAAGAACACCTCCTCCCAGCTACCCACTGCACTGAGGATAGGAAACTCTGTCACCTCCGATAAATCCACTATAATTGAGAATTTCAATGAGCATTTTTCTACGGCTGGCCATGCTTTCCACCTGGCTACCCCTACCCCGGTCAACAGCACTGCACCCCCCACAGCTACTCGCCCAAGCCTTCCCCATTTCTCCTTCTCCCAAATCCAGTCAGTTGATGTTCTGAAAGAGCTGCAAAATCTGGACCCCTACAAATCAGCCGGGCTAGACAATCTGGACCCTTTCTTTCTAAAATTATCTGACGAAATTGTTGCAACCCCTATTACTAGCCTGTTCAACCTCTCTTTCGTGTCGTCTGAGATTCCAAAAGATTGGAACGCAGCTGCTGTCATCCCCCTCTTCAAAGGAGGGAACACTCTTGACGCAAACTGCTACAGGCCTATATCTATCCTACCCTGCCTTTCTAAGGTCTTCGAAAGCCAAGTCAACAAACAGATTACCGACCATTTCGAATCCCACCGCACCTTCTCCGCTATGCAATCTGGTTTCAGAGCTGGTCATGGGTGCACCTCAGCCTCGCTTAAAGTCCTAAACAATATCGTAACTGCCATCGATAAGAAACAATACTGTGCTGCCGTATTCATTGACCTGGCCAAGGCTTTCGACTCTGTCAATCACCACATCCTCATCGGCAGACTCAATAGCCTTGGTTTCTCTAATAACTACCTCGCCTGGTTCACCAACTACTTCTCTGATAGAGTTCAATGTGTCAAATCGGATGGCCTGTTGTCCAGGCCTCTAGTAGTCTCTATGGGGGTGCCACAGGGTTCAATTCTTGGGCCAACTCTTTTCTCTGTATACATCAATGATGTCGCTCTTGCTGCTGGTGAGTCTCTGATCCACCTCTACGCAGACGACATCATTCTGTATACTTCTGGCCCTTCTTTGGACACTGTGTTCACAACCCTCCAGACGAGCTTCAATGCCATACAACTCTCCTTCCGTGGCCTCCAACTGCTCTTAAATACAAGTAAAACTAAATGCATGCTCTTCAACCGATCGCTGCCCATACCTGCCCGCCCATCCAGCATCTCTACTCTGGACGGTTCTGACTTAGAATATGTGGACAACTACAAATACCTAGGTGTCTGGTTAGACTGTAAGCTCTCCTTCCAGACTCACATCAAACATCTCCAATCCAAAGTTAAATCTAGAATTGGCTTCCTATTTCGCAACAAAGCATCCTTCACTCATGCTGCCAAACATACCCTCGTAAAACAGACCATCCTACCGATCCTCAACTTCGGCGATGTAATTTACAAAATAGCCTCCAATACACTACTCAATAAACTGGATGCAGTCTATCACAGTGCCATCCGTTTTGTCACCAAAGCCCCATATACTACCCACCACTGCGACCTGTACGCTCTCGTTGGCTGGCCCTCGCTTCATACTCGTCGCCATACCCACTGGCTCCAGGTCATCTACAAGACCCTGCTAGGTAAAGTCCCCTCTTATCTCAGCTCACTGGTCACCATAGTAGCACCCACCTGTAGCATGCGCTCCAGCAGGTATATCTCTCTGGTCACCCCCAAAGCCAATTCCTCCTTTGGCCGTCTCTCCTTCCAGTTCTCTGCTGCCAATGACTGGAACGAATTACAAAAATCTCTGAAACTGGAAACACTTATCTCTCTCACTAGCTTTAAGCACCAGCTGTCAGAGCAGCTCACAGATCACTGCACCTGTACATAGCCCATCTATAATTTAGCCCAAACAACTACCTCTTCCCCTACTGTATTTATTTATTTATTTTGCTCCTTTGCACCCCATTATTTATATTTCTACTTTGCACTTTCTTCCATTACAAATCTACCATTCCAGTGTTTTTACTTGCTATATTGTATTTACTTTGCCACCATGGCCTTTTTTGCCTTTACCTCCCTTATCTCACCTCATTTGCTCACATTGCATATAGACTTATTTTTCTACTGTATTATTGACTGTATGTTTGTTTTACTCCATGTGTAACTCTGTGTTGTTGTATGTGTCGAACTGCTTTGCTTTATCTTGGCCAGGTCACAATTGTAAATGAGAACTTGTTCTCAACTTGCCTACCTGGTTAAATAAAGGTAAAATTTAAAAAAATTAAAAAATATTGATGGTAATTTAACATGGCATTTGGAGGCAGTGTCAGAGGAAGGACCTAAAAATTGTCAAACACTCCAGCCAGCCTAGTCATAGACTGTTCTCTCTGCTACCGCACGGAAAGCTTTACTGGAGCACCAAGTCTCGGTCCAAAAGGCTCCTTAACAGCTTCTATCTCCAAGCCATAAGACTGCTGAACAGTTAATCCAATGGCTACCCGGACTATTTGTATTTACCCCCTTTTTTTACACTGCTGCTACTCGCTGTTTATTATCTATGCATATTCACTTTACCACTACCTACGTGTACATATTACCTCAATTACTTTGACTAACCGGTACCCCAGCACATTGACTCGGAACCGGTACCACCTGTATATAGCCTCGTTATTGTTATTTTATTGTGTTACTTTTAACTTTAGTTTATGTAGCAAAAAAAAATTCTCACTCTGCACTGTTCTTATAAGGGATTGTAAGTAAGCATTTCACCTGTTATATTCAGTGCATGTGACAAATAACATGATTTGATTGGACCGTCAACATAGCTTTTGTAGCTTGTGTTCTTCAAAACTGCTTGAAACCTTGAAATATGTTGTGACAATAATCGAAGGCAAGCAACAAGAGGGCAACGTTAGATCAGAGTCCACCATCTATCCTTTTTTGGTTGTCATAGAGATACAATTGCTGAAATGTGCATGGCATGCCAATGTATAGTTGTCATGCCACTATGTCATGTCATGACATGAAAATACTGTAAATTCTGTCATATCGTATGCAGGGGATTTTTAAAATACAAACAGAGGAGGCTGGTGGGAGGCGCTATAGGAGGACAAGCTCATTATAATGGCTGGAATGGAAGTCGTGGAATGGAGTCAATGGTGATTTCCATATGTTTGATGTGTTTGATACCGTTCCATTAATTCCGTTCCAGCCATTACAATGAGCTTGTCCTCCTATAGCTCCTCCCACCAGCCTCCTCTAATCTTAAGAGCTTTCTATGTAGCGTTTATATAAAGACAGGTGGAAGGCCTACATTGATTTCCCTTCATAGCAGTAATAGCCTATTGTAGAATGGATCAAGTGACATTTACTTTGGTTTATTTATTGACAAAATTAGCTGGTTAAGTATGCCCTTTCAACTGACATGAAGAGTATAGAGATGACCACAGAACCCAAACCCCCAAGGATTTGTGTAGCATAACTTAATCAAATTAAAATAAAAAAAGTTTTATTTTTAGAAACTAAATCAAATTTGATTTGTGGTAAAACATAACCTACACTGAACAAAAATATAAAACGCAACATGTAAAGTGTTGGGCCCATGTTTCATGAGCTGAAATAAAACATCCCAGAAATGTTCCATACTCACAAAATGATTATTTTTCTCAAATTTAGTGCTCAAATGTGTTTACATCCCTGTTAGTGAGCATTTCTCCTTTGCCAAGATAATCCATCCACCTGACAGGTGTGGCATAGATCTGATTAAACAACATTATCATTACACAGGTGCACCTTGTGCCGGGGACAATAAAAGGCCACTCAGGTTTGTGCAGTTTTGTCACACAACACAATGTTACAGATGTCTCAAGTTTTGAGGGAGCGTGCATTTGGCATGCTGACTGCAGGAATGTCCACCAGAGCTGTTGCAGGAGAATATAATGTTAATTCCTCAACCATAAGCCGCCTCCAACGTTGTTTTAGAGAATTTGGCAGTACGTCCAACCTCCCTCACAACCGAAGAACACGTGTATGGTGTTGTGTGGGCGAGCGGTTTGCTGATGTCAACGTTGTGAACAGGGTGCCCCATGGTGGCTGTAGGGTTATGGTATGGGCAGGCATAAGCTACGGACAAAGAACACAATTGCAATTTGAATGCACAGAGATACCGTGACGAGATCTTGAGGCTCAATCTAAGGCCCATTATTTTAACTTAAGGTATCTGTGACCAACAGATGCATATCTGTATTCCTAGTCATGTGAAATCCATAGATGGAATGCCCAATGAATTTATTACAATTGACAAATTTCCTTATAAAATCTTTAAAATTGATGCGTTTATATTTCTGTTCAGTATACATTAAAACTCTAAAAAGGCTTTTCATGCACGGTGTATTTAGATATATAAATAAAGAATTGAACTGGGTCTTTCGAGCACTGATTATCAGACCGTATACCACGGGTATGACAAAACACATTATTTTTACTACTCTAATTTAGTTGGTAACCAGTTTATAATAGCAGTAAGGCACCTCGGGGGTTTGTGGTATATGGCCAATATACCAGAGCCCCTCGGGCCTTATTGCTTAAATACATTGAAGAAGGCTGCTGGATGGCTCATAATAATGGCTGGAATGGATTAAATGGAATGGATTGAATGGAATGGTATCAAACACATGGAAATCATGTCTTCGATACCATTCAATTTATTCCATTCCAGCCATTACTATGAGCCCATCCTCCCCAATTAAGGTGCCTCCGGCTGCCTGTGATATACAGTGCATTCGGAAATTTTTAAGACCCCTTGACTTTTTCTACATTTTGTTACGTTACATTTTTATAAAATGGATTAGGCAATCAGGTTGACACTTGAAGGTAGCCTAACGGTTGGAGTGTTGGGCCACTATCCAAAAAGGTTACTGTTTTGAATACCCGAGAGGTGAAAAATCTGTCGATGTCCCTTGAGCAAGGCACTTAATCCTAATTTGCTCCAGGGGCGCCATACTACTATGGCTGACGCTGTAAAACAACACATTTCACTGCATCTATCCGGTGTGTGACGATAAAACATGATATACAGTGCATTTGGAAAGTATTCAGACCCCTTGACTTTTTCCACATTTTGTTACGTTACAGCCTTATTCTAAAATGGCTAAAAAAATATATAACAAATATTAATCTACACACAATACCCCATAATGACAAAGTGAAAACAGGTTTTTAGAAATGTTTGCACATTTATTAAAAATAAAAACTGAAATACCTTATTTACTTAAATATTTGTATTTGTATTTATTATGGATCCCCATTAGTTCCTGTCAATGCAGAAGCTACTCTTCCTGGGGTCCAGCAACATTAAGGCAGTTTATACAATTTTTAAATTACATACATTCATAGATTTCACAACACACTGTGTGCCCTCAGGCCCCTACTGTAACGATCGTCAAAAGGAGTAGACCAAGGTGCAGCGTGGTAAGTATTCATCTTTATGTTTATTTTAAATCAGAACACAAAAGTGTCCCCCCCCAAAGGTGCGGACTCCCGGCCGCAAACCTGAACCTATAGGGGAGGGTCCGGGTGGGCATCTATACTTGGAGGTGGCTCTGGTTCGGGGCGTAGCCCCCACACCGCCCACTAATCCCCCCGCTTCTGTGTCGCCGGAGGAACCAGACCGTGGGTCATCGCCGGAGGCTCTGAACTGCCGACCGCCGCTGAAGATTCTGGGCTGCAGGCCGCCGCCGAAGACTCTGGGCTGCCTGCAGGCCGCCGCTGCAGACCGCCGCTGAAGACTCTGGGCTGCAGACCGCCGCTGAAGACTCTGGGCTGCAGACCGCCGCTGAAGACTCTGGGCTGCAGACCGCCGCTGAAGACTCTGGGCTGCAGACCGTCGCTGAAGACTCGTCGTCTCAGGAGGCTACGGACTGGGGAGCGACGCTGGAGGCTCTGGACTGGGGAGCGTCGCTGGAGGCTCCGGACTGGGGAGCGTCGCTGGAGGCTCCGGACTGGGGAGCGTCGCTGGAGGCTCCGGACACTGGGGAGCGTCGCTGGAGGCTCCAGACTGGGGAGTGTCGCTGGAGGCTCCGGACACTGGGGAGCGTCGCTGGAGGCTCCGTACTGGGGAGCGTCGCTGGAGGATCCGGACTGGTGAGCGTCGCTGGAGGCGCCGGACTGGGGAGCGTCGTTGCAGGCTCCGTGCCATTGATCATCACTACAAGTTCCGCGCCATGGATCATCACTGGAGGCTTTGTGCCATGGATCATCACTGGAGGCTCCGGGCCATGGATTATCACTGGAGGCTTCTTGCCATGGATCATCCCTACAGGCTCCGGGCCATGGATCATCACTGGAGGCTTCGTGCCATGGATCATCACTGGAGGCTTCGTGCCATGGATCATCACTGGAGGCTTCGGACCATAGATCATCACTGGAGGCTTCCTACGGGGAGCTGGAACCGGTCTCACAAACTGGTTTGTGCTGGTGAACGGGGGGGGGGGGGGGTACCGTGCGTAGGGCTGGCGCAGGATAACCTGGGCCGAAGAGACGTACTGGAGACCAGGAATGCTGAGCCGGCACACTTCTTCCTGGCTGATGGCCAACTCTAGCACGGCAACGGTGAGGAGCTTGCACCGAGCGCACCGGGCTGTGAGTGCGCACTGGCGACACAGTGCGCATCACCGCTCGGTCACTTGCTCCCCACGGTAAGCATGGGGAGTTGGCTCAGGTCTCAACCCCGACTTCACCAATCTCCCCGTGTGCCCAAATTTTTGGGGGGCGCTGCCTCTTGGGCTTCCGTTGTTTCCTTGCCTGTTCCTCCCAGTATCGCCGTTCCGCTTTCGCTGCCTCTATCTCCTCTTGTGGACGGCGATACTCCCCAGGCCTTGTCCAGGGTCCTACCCCATCCAGGATTTCCTCACAGGTCCAGTCATCCGGACCACGCTGCTTGGTCCTTTGGTGGTGGGATCTTCTGTAACGATCATCAAAAGGAGTAGACCAAGGTGCAGCATGGTAAGTGTTCATCTTTATATTTATTTTAAATCAGAACACTTAAACAAAATAATAAACAATGATAAATGACCGTCATGTCTTGCAGGCTATACTAAGCAGTACAAAAATAAGATCCCACAACTCAAGGAGGGAAAAGGGCTGCCTAAGTATGGTTCCCAATCAGAGACAACGATAGGCAGCTGCCTCTGATTGGAAACCATACCTGGCCAAAACATAGAAATATAAACCATAGAATGCCCACCCCACACCCTGACCTAACAAAATAGAGAAATAAACCATCTCTCTCAGGTCAGGGCGTGACACCTACTCCACCACTACCGTATGTTATCGTGTGTGTGTGTATGCATGTGTCTATGCCAATGTTTGTGTTGCTTCACAGTCCCCACTGTTCCATAAGGTGTTTTTTTTTATCTGTTTTTTTTTAAATCTAATTTTACTGCTTGCGTCAGTTACTTGATATGGAATAGATTTCTGGACCTCGGGACTGTGAAGAGGCCTCTTGTTTTACATTACATTTTAGTCATTTAGCAGACGCTCTTATCCAGAGCGACTTACAGTAGTGAATGCATACATTTCATACATTTTTTCTCTCCATACTGGTCCCCCATGGGAATCGAACCCACAACCCTGGTGTTGCAAACACCATGCTCTACCAACTCCTCCACTTTCAGCCAGGAGAGATTGACATGCATATTATTAATATTAGCTCTATGTATACATCCAAGGGCCAGCCGTGCTGCCCTGTTCTGAGCCAATTGCAATTTTCCTAAGTCCTTTTTTGTGGTACCTGACCACACAACTGAACAGTAGTCAAGGTGCGACAAAACTAGGGCCTGTAGGACCTGCCTTGTTGATAGTGTTGTTAAGAAGGCAGAGCATCACTTTATTATAGACAGACTTCTCCCCATCTTAGCTACTACTGCATCAATATGTTTTGACCATGACAGTTTACAATCTAGTGTTACTCCAAGCACTTTAGTCATCTCAACTTGCTCAATTTCCACATTATTTATTACAAGATTTAGTTGAGCTTTAGGGTTTAGTGAGTGTTTTGTTCCAAATACAATGCTTTTAGTTTTAGAAATATTTAGGGCTAACTTATTCCTTGCCACCCACTCTGAAACCAACTTCAGCTCTTTGTTGAGTGTTGCAGTCATTTCAGTCGCTGTAATAGCTGACGTGTATAGTGTTGAGTCATCCGCGTACATAGACTCTCTGGCTTTACTCAAAGTCAGTGGCATGTCTTTAGTAAAAATTCTATGTAGCAACTGCTTACTTGCAGAGGACTACAGGACCCTTTGCTATGAGACTCGAAATTGATGTATCTTCAACTTGATTGGAGGCTAAATGTGGTAAATTCAATTGATTGGACATGATTTGGAAAGGCACACACCTGTCTATATAAGGTTCCACAGTTTACAGTGCATGTCAGAGCAGAAATCCAGCAGAAATCCAGCCATGAGCTCGAAGGAATTGTCTATAGAGCTCTGAGACAGGATTGTGTCGAGGCACAGATCTGGTGAAGGTTACCAAAACATTTCTGCAGCATTAAAAGGTCCACAAGAACACAGTGGCCTTCATCATTTTTAAATGGAAGAAGTTTGGAACCACCAAGACTCTTCCTAGAAATGGCTGCACGGCCAAACTGAGCAACCGGGGGAGAAGGGCCTTGGACAGGGAGGTGAACAAGAACCCAATGGTCACTCTGACAGACCTACAGATTTCCTCTGTGGAGATGGGAAAATCTTCCAGAAGGACAACGATCTCTGCAGCACTCCACCAATCAGGCCTTTATTGTAGAGTGGACAGACGGAAGCCTCTCCTCAGTAAAAGGCACATGACAGCCAGCTTGGAGTTTTCCAAAAGGCACCTAAAGACTATCAGACCATGAGAAACAAGATTCTCTGGTCTGATGAAACCAACATTGAACTCTTTGGTCTGAATGCCAAGCGTCAAGTCTGGAGGAAACCTGGCACCACGGTGAAGCATGGTGGTGGCAGCATCATGCTGTGGGGATGTTTTTCAGCGTCAGGGACTGGGAGACTAGTCAGGATTGAGGGAAAGATGAACGGAGCAAAGTACAGAGAGATCCTTGATGAAAACCTGCTCCAGAGCGCTCAGGACCTCAGATTGGGGCGAAGGTTCACCTTCCGACAGGACAATGACCCTAAGCACACAGCCAAGACAACGTAGGAGTGGCTTCAGGACAATATTTTGAATGTCCTTGAATTGGCCCAGCCAGAGCCCGGACGTGAACCCCTGGAGAGACCTGAAAATAGCTGTGCATGAACGCTCCCTATCCAACCTGACAGAGCTTGAGAGGATCTGCAGAGAAGAATGGGAGAAACACCCCAAATACAGGTGTGCCAAGCTTGTAGCGTCATACCCAAGAAGACTCGAGGCTGTAATCGCTGCCAAAGGTGCTTCAACAAAGTACTGAGTAAAGGGTCTGAATACTTATGTTAATGTGATATTTCATTTTTTTTATTTGTAATAAATTCTCAAAAAGGTCTAAACCTATTTTGCTTTGTCATTATGGGGTATTGCTTTGTCATTATGGGGTATTGTGTGTAGATTGATGAGGGAACAAAACAGTTTAAGACATTTTAGAATAAAGCTGTAACGTAACAAAATGTTGAAAAAGTCGAGGGGTCTGAATACTTTCCGAAGGCACTGTATATCATGTTGTATTGTCACTCACTGGATAGGTGCAGTGTAATGTGTTGTTTTACTGGAGCAAATTAGGATTAAGGGCCTTGCTCAAGGGACATCGACAGATTTTTCACCTCTCGGGTATTCAAACCAGTGACCTTTTCGATTACTGACCGTGAGGCTATGTTCAAGTGTCAACCTGATTGCCTGGGTTCTATTTACTTTCTCTCATGAAGGTTTTCAGTCACTAATGACATTTTGGTTATAAAGAAAATGTGTTTAACTACTGTAGAAGCCACATTTTCCATTTACAGTAGCGTAGGAAATGTAAATACAGCCTGTTTTATATCCAGCCATTTATGTAACATAAATCTAGAGTTAGACAAGTTATAATATAGTAGGCTACACAGATATTCTCAATTAAACATGTCATAAACTGAAATGAAAGGTGTTGCTACATTTCCACTAATTTCACAAAGTCGGGAGTTCCAGTAACAACATGTGGAGCGTTGGATGAGACGTCACAGGCTCCTGGGGAAACAACATGTGGAGCGTTGGATGAGACGTCACAGGCTCCTGGGGAAACAACATGTGGAGCGTTGGATGAGACGTCACAGGCTCCTGGGGAAACAACATGTGGAGCGTTGGATGAGACGTCACAGGCTCCTGGGGAAACAACATGTGGAGCGTTGGATGAGACGTCACAAGCTCCTGGGGAAACAACATGTGGAGCGTTGGATGAGACACCACAGGCTCCTGGGGAAACAACATGTGGAGCATTGGATGAGACACCACAGGCTCCTGGGGTAACAACATGTGGAGCGTTGGATGAGACACCACAGGCTCCTGGGGAAACAACATGTGGAGCGTTGGATGAGACGTCACAGGCTCCTGGGGAAACAACATGTGGAGCGTTGGATGAGACACCACAGGCTCCTGGGTAACAACATGTGGAGCGTTGGATGAGACACCACAGGCTCCTGGGGTAACAACATGTGGAGCGTTGGATGAGACACCACAGGCTCCTGGGGTAACAACATGTGGAGCGTTGGATGAGACGCCACAGGCTCCTGGGGAAACAACATGTGGAGCATTGGATGAGACACCACAGGCTCCTGGGGTAACAACATGTGGAGCGTTGGATGAGACACCACAGGCTCCTGGGGAAACAACATGTGGAGCGTTGGATGAGACGTCACAGGCTCCTGGGGAAACAACATGTGGAGCGTTGGATGAGACACCACAGGCTCCTGGGGTAACAACATGTGGAGCGTTGGATGAGACACCACAGGCTCCTGGGTAACAACATGTGGAGCGTTGGATGAGACACCACAGGCTCCTGGGGTAACAACATGTGAAGCATTCTTTTTTTTCAGAATGTATAAATAGCTATTCCCAAAACCACTTTGATTACTTTACTTTGTTAGTAATTAACTGTTTTATTGTTAATTGACAGTTAAATGTCATGTGACATTTTGTGACTAACAGCTGTCATGAACTATTGATTCAAATTGTTTGTAAACGTGATGCACAGGCGTTGGATTATCGCACACAGAGCTGTCTTCTACACAACTTCAGGAATGTTTGTTGCTGTGATTGCGTTCAGATGACAACACATGGTCGATCAATGGTATATTTACGTATTCGAACTCATGTAGCCTATAAAAAATGCATGTTTTTGAGATATCTGGGGCTGGGAATATACCCTAATAATTTACAGGCAAGTTTTCGTTCGTTGTCATGTCTTATCTAATGCAAGGTGCATGTGTAGCCCATGATGTATCATCTAAAATCAGGTGACAGGTTGAATTGCAACAGTACAGGCTACTGTGGTAGTAGTCTATATGAGTAGCTGATGACTGGAGATTCTGTCCTTTTACTTATTTAAATTCTGGAGCAATTAGTCAGTAAAGTACTGTATCCCCTGTCGTGTGCTGGAAATGATATGTAACAAAAGCATGTTCTTGACTTTGAGTAAAGCTATCCAGTAGAACATGGTCCTCTGTAGTTCAGTACTGACAGTGTTGCATCATGGCTTGGCATTGAGTGGGAAACCTATGCTTGCCAAGTGGCAACGATGACCTGACCTCATATCTCTGGGCAAAGACAGTGAGACAAATAATAGACGGCTAAGGTACATTTACGTTTGGTGTGTTGGTGTATTGGTCATCATGTACAGTACTTTGTCTCTCATGGTAATGGTATTATGAGTTATGAATACAGCCTTTCTGAATAAATGAATCCATGATGCATTGCACCCCCCCCTCTCCTTTTACACTGTTGCTACTCTCTGTTATTATCTATGCATAGTCACTTTCATCTGTACAAACAATAGTACGCAAGTATAAACACCATGGGACCACGCAGCCGTCATACCGCTCAGGAAGGAGACGCGTTCTGTCTCCTAGAGATGAATGTACTTTGGTGTGAAAAGTGCAAATCAATCTCAGAACAACAGCAAAGGACCTTGTGAAGATGCTGGAGGAAACCGGTACAAAAGTATCTATATCCACACTAAAACGAGTCCTATATAGACATAACCTGAAAGGCCGTTCAGCAAGGAAGAAGCCACTGCTCCAAAACCGCCATAAAAAAGCCAGACTACGGTTTGTAACTGCACATGGGGACAAAGATTGTACTTTTTGGAGAAATGTCCTCTGGTCTGATGAAACAAAAATAGAACTGTTTGGCCATAATGACCATCGTTATGTTTGGAGGAAAAAGGGTGATGCTTGCAAGCCAAAGAACACCATCCCAACCGTGAAGCACGGGGGTGGCAGCATCATGTTGTTGGGGTGCTTTGCTGCAGGAGGGGCTGGTGCACTTCACAAAATAGATGGCATCATGAGATAGGAAAATTATGTGGATATATTGAAGCAACATTGCAAGACATCAGTCTGGAAGTTAAAGCTTGGTCGCAAATGGGTCTTCCAAATGGACAATGACCCCAAGCATACTTCCAAAGTTGTGGCAAAATGGCTTAAGGACAACAAAGTCAAGGTACTGGAGTGGCCAGTAAGCCCTGACCTCAATCCTATAGAAAATGTGTGGGCAGAACTGACAAAGTGTGTGCGAGCAAGGAGGCCTCCAAACCTGACTCAGGTACACCAGCTCTGTCAGGAGGAATGGGCCAAAATTCACCCAACTTATTGTGGGAAGCTTGTGGAAGGCTACCCGAAATGTTTGACCCAACTTAACCAATTTAAAGGCAATGCTACCAAATACTAATTGACTATATGTAAACTTCTGACCCACTGGGAATGTGATGAAATAAATAAAAGCTGAAATAAATCATTCTCTCTACTATTATTCTGACATTTCACATTCTTAAAATAAAGTGGTGATCCTAACTGACATAAGACAAGGAATTTTTACTACGATTAAATGTCAGGAATTGTGAAAAACTGAGTTTAAATGTATTTGACTAGGGTGTATGTAAACTTCCGACTTCAACTGTAGACTCGCTATTGTTATTTTACTGCTGCTCTTTAATTATTTGTTATTTTGATTATTTTTTTAAAAAATATATTGTAATGTAATTTTCCTGCACTACTTTTGGATACATTTTTATAACTTTAGTTTATTTAATAAATATTTTCTTAAACTCTATTTCTTGACCTGCATCGTTGGTTAAGGGCTTGTAAGTAAGCATTTCACTGTAAGGTCTACTACACCTGTTGTATTCGGCTCATGTGACAAATACAATTAGATTTGATTTGATTTGAATCTGGATGCTGCAACTGTTGACGTGGCAGATGAGACATTTTACAAATTCATCTGTCGCTGGGCAGAGAAGGACAGACATGCTAAAATATACAAATGCCATCTGATTATACTTGTGTGCCCACGCATCAAAACTTTGGTTTTGTTTAATGAGAAACACATCACACATTGGTAAGAAAAATATAGTGTGCCTTCCTCTAACCGTGGCCAATGCGTCTTACAGCTGAAATGGTTGCATACCTAAAGTCTAAAAATTGCTGCTCTGTTAACTGAAGAAGCCATATATATGCTTACTGGCGGTGGAGGGACTAAGTTTGACTTTGCAAAGGAGTCAAGTGGATACAGATGGACAAACAAGACCTAAAATACAATATATCCCTGCATGATATGCTTCAGGGACCAACTGAACATGGACGACTGACGAATTTGTTCTTCAAAAGTTGACAAGTTTAATATACATGATTTTATAAAGTTTATTGTAATTCCAATTGAATTTACTCTACAACAATGAAGAGTGCCTCAGGAGAATATGTATTTAAATTATTGGGGGAAAAATGGTTTGAATTAAACACTGCATTCTCTGTTTGTCTCTGTTTTTAAAGTAGGTCCATCATGTATCCCATTGTACCGTTCCAAGTCCCAGAGGAATTGCAGCAATTTGCAATCATTTTAGTAGGACTAAAAGCCAGCTCTCCAAGCCAGCTCTCCCCTTGGAACGTCTCCGTTCAATTGACTGTGGGTTTTTTCTGCATCAATTCCCTGAGATCTCTTCACGCAACGTGTGTACACACACACACACACACACACACACACACATCATTAATGTAGCTCATTTTCATCCTTGATAGACTCAATTAGCATTTACTTATTCACAACAGTGGCCCAGTGCAGTTTAGTTACCTTCATGTTGTTTATCCATCCACATTGAGAGGAGCGAAATTAGCATGCCGAATAAACGTCGTCTAAACGTGTAATACGATGTGATTGATTGTAGTGGAAGTGGTTACACTGACCGCACCAGTGATTCCCAAAATGTCCCCGTAAGACTCAAAGGAACTCAGGTTCGAGGCCTGTCACTATTCCATGCATGTGTTAATGATCTGTGTAATAACTGATCTGTTTCACAAGGAGAGGCCCTGGGGACTCTATAGCTGCTGATGTTGTTTAGCCTGCCTGGATGGACACAGCAAGGAGAGGTGGCTTAGGCCTGTCTCAGAGGGACGTTGCTTATGCATAGCTCGTAACAAGGTATTATTTATGAGCTTAAAATGCATTATGAAGAAGGTATTTATAATAAATGTTTCTGTTTGTTCTCGTTCAATGGTGAGCGTCTGGGACGATCTCAACAGTCTAAAGTGGCTTCCTCTCCTAATTTCCTCTCCATTAGATAGTAACATCAGTGTAGATTAAGGGAAAGATGAGAACATGGTCCTCTGTAGTTCAGTTAGTAGAACATGGTCCTCTGTAGTTCAGTTAGTAGAACATGGTCCTCTGTAGTTCAGTTAGTAGAACATGGTCCTCTGTAGTTCAGTTAGTAGAACATGGTCCTCTGTAGTTCAGTTAGTAGAACATGGTCCTCTGTAGTTCAGTTAGTAGAACATGGTCCTCTGTAGTTCAGTTAGTAGAACATGGTCCTCTGTAGTTCAGTTAGTAGAACATGGTCCTCTGTAGTTCAATTAGTAGAACATGGTCCTCTGTAGTTCAATTAGTAGAACATGGTCCTCTGTAGTTCAGTTAGTAGAACATGGTCCTCTGTAGTTCAATTAGTAGAACATGGTCCTCTGTAGTTCAGTTAGTAGAACGTGGTCCTCTGTAGTTCAGTTAGTAGAACATGGTCCTCTGTAGTTCAGTTAGTAGAACGTGGTCCTCTGTAGTTCAGTTAGTAGAACGTGGTCCTCTGTAGTTCAGTTAGTAGAACGTGGTCCTCTGTAGTTCAGTTAGTAGAACGTGGTCCTCTGTAGTTCAGTTAGTAGAACATGGTCCTCTGTAGTTCAGTTAGTAGAACGTGGTCCTCTGTAGTTCAGTTAGTAAAACGTGGTCCTCTGTAGTTCAGTTAGTAGAACATGGTCCTCTGTAGTTCAGTTAGTAGAATGTGGTCCTCTGTAGTTCAGTTAGTAGAACATGGTCCTCTGTAGTTCAGTTAGTAGAACATGGTCCTCTGTAGTTCAGTTAGTAGAACATGGTCCTCTGTAGTTCAGTCAGTAGAACGTGGTCCTCTGTAGTTCAGTTAGTAGAACATGGTCCTCTGTAGTTCAGTTAGTAGAATGTGGTCCTCTGTAGTTCAGTTAGTAGAACATGGTCCTCTGTAGTTCAGTTAGTAGAACATGGTCCTCTGTAGTTCAGTTAGTAGAACATGGTCCTCTGTAGTTCAGTTAGTAGAACATGGTCCTCTGTAGTTCAGTCAGTAGAACATGGTCCTCTGTAGTTCAGTTAGTAGAACATGGTCCTCTGTAGTTCAGTTAGTAGAACATGGTCCTCTGTAGTTCAGTTAGTAGAACATGGTCCTCTGTAGTTCAGTTAGTAGAACATGGTCCTCTGTAGTTCAGTTAGTAGAACATGGTCCTCTGTAGTTCAGTTAGTAGAACATGGTCCTCTGTAGTTCAGTTAGTAGAACATGGTCCTCTGTAGTTCAGTTAGTAGAACATGGTCCTCTGTAGTTCAGTTAGTAGAACATGGTCCTCTGTAGTTCAGTTAGTAGAACATGGTCCTCTCTAGTTCCTAACCCGTAGTGTAACCCGTACCTAAAATGTATGACTTTAAGTCTATTTGGATAAAAGTGTTTGCTAAATGGCCTTTATTATATTATTATTATTATATTAGCCATCATTTGAGTATAATACGGTTACAACATTACTCAAACACAACATTATTTCTTAAACCATAATATGGACGAATGCATAACTGTGACCATCTTGATGCCATCTTGCCACTTTCCACTAACGTTATGGAGCCTGAACAAAATGCATATTGCTTCATAACAGATGCACGCTGAGATGTGAACGTTTCATTTACCCACCTAGATTCCTTTTACTCATGGCCTTTGGCACAAGATGTGTAAGCTCAGAGAAAACAGGAAACCTCAGAGTCATTGGACATATTCTTACATTTCCATTTGTAATGAGGAACTTCCACAAGCCATGGTAGGGATTGTGTGGGTGAATAGAAAACCACACAGATGGCAAACAGCTGCAGAGCCTCATTATACAATACCACAATACCACAATACCACAATACTACAATGCCACAATACCTCAATACTGCAATAATACAATATTCCAATACTAAAATACTCCAATACTCCAGTACTCCAATACTCCAATACTACACTACTACAAAACTACTATAACACAATACTACAACAATACAATAACACAATACTACAATACCACAATACTACAATAACACAATATTACAATACCACGTCTGGAGAGAAATCGCAGGGTTTCCAACAGTGGAGGCTGGTGGGAAGAGCTATAGGAGGACTCACTGTAATGTCTGGAATGGAATAAATAGAACGATATCAAACACATCAAACACATGGAAACCACATGTTCAACACTGTTCCGTGCACGCAATACAAGCAAAGAGACGCATGTGGTTGAGGAGAAATAGGTGGAACCAAAAAAGTTCTACTTGGCCCCAAAAGGGTTCTACCTGGCACCGAAGTAGGGTTCTTCAAATGGTTCTCCTATGGGGACAGCCGAATAACCCGTTTTGTTCTACATAGCATCCTTTTTTCTAAGAGTGTATATCATGTGCACTGGGCCAGTGAAGTAAGGGCTGATCGGCAGTGACCGGAGGAGAAACAAACATTGTTCATTGTCTTTGCAAAACGGGACTAATGTGAAAAGCCTTGTAATAGATTAGGATGTCAGTCAGAAGATGATGGGTCAAGAAAGGACATTTGGAAAGTGTTTTTGGAGGTGGATATGGCTACTCAAAATGACTCAAACAGGCCACAATTCATTGATATGTTTTATTTTTATTCCTGATTTACAGTTATGGTGCTATGATTATCACTGATGGACAATATGGAGGTTTAGTGGCATCATCAAGGTAGTAAGATGAAGGAAAATGATGCAAGGGATGATTTACGAGGGAATTAACGTCGCTGGGAATGTCCTGAGTGCCCTCTCCCTCTCCTAGGACCTGCAGTTAAAGCCAGGCTGTAGCATTTTACTACCTGTGCTACAATTTTACAAGAGCGCTGGAGTAGTGAATAGAGGCCAGCATTGGACACGCTGGAGTAGAGAATAGAGGCCAGCATTGGACACGTTGGAGTAGTGAATAGAGGCCAGCATTGGACATTGCTGGAGTAGTGAATAGAGGCCAGCATTGGACATGTTGGAGTAGTGAATAGAGGCCAGCATTGGACATTGCTGGAGTAGTGAATAGAGGCCAGCATTGGACATGTTGGAGTAGTGAATAGAGGCCAGCATTGGACACGTTGGAGTAGTGAATAGAGGCCAGCATTGGACACGTTGGAGTAGTGAATAGAGGCCAGCATTGGACATTGCTGGAGTAGTGAATAGAGACCCGCATTGGACACGCTGGAGTAGAGAATAGAGGCCAGCATTGGACACGCTGGAGTAGAGAATAGAGGCCAGCATTGGACATGTTGGAGTAGTGAATAGAGGCCAGCATTGGACATGTTGGAGTAGTGAATAGAGGCCAGCATTGGACATGTTGGAGTAGTGAATAGAGGCCAGCATTGGACACGCTGGAGTAGAGAATAGAGGCCAGCATTGGACACGCTGGAGTAGTGAATAGAGGCCAGCATTGGACACGCTGGAGTAGTGAATAGAGGCCAGCATTGGACACGCTGGAGTAGTGAATAGAGGCCAGCATTGGACATGTTGGAGTAGTGAATAGAGGCCAGCATTGGACACGCTGCAGTAGTGAATAGAGGCCAGCATTGGACACGCTGGAGTAGTGAATAGAGGCCAGCATTGGACATTGCTGGAGTAGAGAATAGAGGCCAGCATTGGACACGCTGGAGTAGAGAATAGAGGCCAGCATTGGACACGCTGGAGTAGAGAATAGAGGCCAGCATTGGACATTGCTGGAGTAGAGAATAGAAGCCAGCATTGGACATTGTTGGAGTAGTGAATAGAGGCCAGCATTGGACACGCTGGAGTAGTGAATAGAGGCCAGCATTGGACATTGTTGGAGTAGTGAATAGAGGCCAGCATTGGACACGCTGGAGTAGTGAATAGAGGACAGCATTGGACATGTTGGAGTAGTGAATAGAGGCCAGCATTGGACATTGCTGGAGTAGTGAATAGAGGCCAGCATTGGACATTGTTGGAGTAGTGAATAGAGGCCAGCATTGGACACGCTGGAGTAGTGAATAGAGGCCAGCATTGGACATTGCTGGAGTAGTGAATAGAGGGCAGCATTGGACACGCTGGAGTAGTGAATAGAGGCCAGCATTGGACACGCTGGAGTAGTGAATAGAGGCCAGCATTGGACACGCTGGAGTAGTGAATAGAGGCCAGCATTGGACATGTTGGAGTAGTGAATAGAGGCCAGCATTGGACATGTTGGAGTAGTGAAAAGAGGCCAGCATTGGACACGCTGGAGTAGTGAATAGAGGCCAGCATTGGACATTGCTGGAGTAGTGAATAGAGGCCAGCATTGGACATTGCTGGAGTAGTGAATAGAGGCCAGCATTGGACATTGCTGGAGTAGTGAATAGAGGCCAGCATTGGACATTGTTGGAGTAGTGAATAGAGGCCAGCATTGGACACGCTGGAGTAGTGAATAGAGGCCAGCATTGGACATTGCTGGAGTAGAGAATAGAGGCCAGCATTGGACACGCTGGAGTAGAGAATAGAGGCCAGCATTGGACACGCTGGAGTAGAGAATAGAGGCCAGCATTGGACATTGCTGGAGTAGAGAATAGAGGCCAGCATTGGACATTGTTGGAGTAGTGAATAGAGGCCAGCATTGGACATTGTTGGAGTAGTGAATAGAGGCCAGCATTGGACACGCTGGAGTAGTGAATAGAGGCCAGCATTGGACATGTTGGAGTAGTGAATAGAGGCCAGCATTGGACACGTTGGAGTAGTGAATAGAGGCCAGCATTGGACATTGCTGGAGTAGTGAATAGAGGCCAGCATTGGACATTGTTGGAGTAGTGAATAGAGGCCAGCATTGGACACGCTGGAGTAGTGAATAGAGGCCAGCATTGGACATGTTGGAGTAGTGAATAGAGGCCAGCATTGGACATTGCTGGAGTAGTGAATAGAGGCCAGCATTGGACATGTTGGAGTAGTGAATAGAGGCCAGCATTGGACACGCTGGAGTAGTGAATAGAGTCCAGCATTGGACATTGTTGGAGTAGTGAATAGAGGCCAGCATTGGACACGCTGGAGTAGTGAATAGAGGCCAGCATTGGACATGTTGGAGTAGTGAATAGAGGCCAGCATTGGACATTGCTGGAGTAGTGAATAGAGGCCAGCATTGGACACGCTGGAGTAGTGAATAGAGGCCAGCATTGGACACGCTGGAGTAGTGAATAGAGGCCAGCATTGGACATGTTGGAGTAGTGAATAGAAGCCAGCATTGGACACGCTGGAGTAGTGAATAGAGGCCAGCATTGGACATGTTGGAGTAGTGAATAGATGCCAGCATTGGACACGCTGGAGTAGTGAATAGAGGCCAGCATTGGACATGTTGGAGTAGTGAATAGAGGCCAGCATTGGACACGCTGGAGTAGTGAATAGAGGCCAGCATTGGACACGCTGGAGTAGTGAATAGAGGCCAGCATTGGACATGTTGGAGTAGTGAATAGAGGCCAGCATTAGACACGCTGGAGTAGTGAATAGAGGCCAGCATTGGACATGTTGGAGTAGTGAATAGAGGCCAGCATTGGACACGCTGGAGTAGTGAATAGAGGCCAGCATTGGACACGCTGGAGTAGTGAATAGAGGCCAGCATTGGACATGTTGGAGTAGTGAATAGAGGCCAGCATTGGACATGTTGGAGTAGTGAATAGAGGCCAGCATTGGACATTGCTGGAGTAGTGAATAGAGGCCAGCATTGGACATTGTTGGAGTAGTGAATAGAGGCCAGCATTGAACATGTTGGAGTAGTGAATAGAGGCCAGCATTGGACACACTGCAGTAGTGAATAGAGGCCAGCATTGGACACGCTGGAGTAGTGAATAGAGGCCAGCATTGGACACGCTGGAGTAGTGAATAGAGGCCAGCATTGGACACGCTGGAGTAGTGAATAGAGGCCAGCATTGGACACGCTGGAGTAGTGAATAGAGGCCAGCATTGGAGTAGAGAAAAGAGACCAGCATTTGTCCCCTTTCTCCTCCACTCGGCCTTACCTCCGTGTCTGATGCTTGAACTCAGTCCAATCCTTCACCTTATAGAACTCAACCATCTTGAGAGGCAGAGAGCTGCATATCCCTGTGACTCAGAACAGCCTTTTTCAAAAACCTGTTATTTACTTAATGCAGTTTCTAAGCGTAAGTGACATAAATGGCCACTAGGGGGCCCCCAACCAAATATTTTCTTTTATTTATTTATTAGTCGGTCAGTGTCTCAACTGACTGTTAGTTAGAATGGTAGAATACACAACGGCAATTTCAAAATTTGGTAGTGCATTAGAAGATTTCCTATTGTTAGTCACTGGCAGTCACTCAGTTATCCCATGTCAACTAACATTTTATAGATTGCTGGATAAGTTAGTCTAGCCGGCTATCTAAGGTACATGCCCGTGGACCCTGACCTCCAGGGGGCCCACATTGATTTGGCTAGTTAGTCTAAATCAGATATCATTGTGGTCCCGTGTGGCTCAGTTGGTAGAGCATGGTGTTTGCAATGCCAGGGTTGTAGATTTTATTCCCACGGGGGGCCAGTACGGATAAAAAATTTATGAAATCTATGCATTCACTACTGTAAGTCGCCCTGGATAAGAGCGTCTGCTAAATGACTAAAATGTAAATGTAAATAAGAACATGGCAAAATGTGTAGAACTGCCAAGACGGGGGCCACTAAAATGTTTTGCCCACGAGGGGGGGGGGGGGGGGTCTTCAAACAAAATCTCGCTTAGGGCCCCCCAAAAAAATACAAAACGGCCCTGTATTCACTTGGTCTCAAGGCTGTAAAGCAGTTGCTGAATTAAATGGTTCAAAACCAACTTGAAGCAGACTTAAAAGAAGAGAATGTCTATTGACAGTCAAAGGTCATTGACTGGAAGTGAAGGGAGGGGGTGTTGTTTTCTCTAGCGTTCTGTCTACATTGTTATTTTCTTTGGCTGAGGGCTGTGGTTGGTGGTGCAGACCGCACGTCTAATGGCAGGACCCCACAAAACATTACATTTACATTTCAGCAGACGCTCTTATCCAGAGCGACTTACAGTAGTGAATGCATACATTTCATACATTTTTTATTGTACTGGCCCCCCGTGGGAATTGAACCCACAACCCTGGCGTTGCAAACACCATGCGTTGCAAACACCATGCTCTACCAACTGAGCTACAGGGACCCCACAAAACAGACCACAGGCCTAATGGCAGGACCCCACAAAACAGACCACAGGTCTAATGGCAGGACCCCACAAAACAGACCACAGATCTAATGGCAGGACCCCACAAAACAGACCACAGATCTAATGGCAGGACCCCACAAAACAGACCACAGGTCTAATGGCAGGACCCCACAAAACAGACCACAGGTCTAATGGCAGGACCCCACAAAACAGACCACAGGTCTAATGGCAGGACCCCACAAAACAGACCACACGTCTAATTGCAGGACCCCACAAAACAGACCACACGTCTAATTGCAGGACCTAAAAACAAAACAGACCTCATGTCTTACGGCATAACGAAAAAAATTCTCCCTTACCTTTTCATAAGGGTCCGGGAAGAAACAAAGTGAGATTTTGGGTTTTGACAAGGGTGAGAGTTTTGGTTTTCAACTAATGGCCAGTACAAGTACAATTTCCTGACACATGCTGTTTTATTTATGTCTTTTTTATGTACATTATTTAGACGATGCCTGGTTGCTCCTCTGATTTGTATTTATTTATTATTTAACTTTATTTAGCTAGGCAAGTCAGTTAATGACAAATTCTTATTTACAATGACGGCCTACCCTGGCCAAACCATCACCCGGACGACTCTGGGCCAATTGTGTGCCGCCCTATGGGACTCCCAATCACGGCCGGTTGTGAGACAGCCTGGAATCAAACCAGGGTCTGTAGTGATGCCTCTAATGCTGAGATGCAGTATCTTAGACTGCTGTGGAATTCGGGAGCCCAAGTTGCATGTGTCCCACTTGTTGCATGCAACACAACAGAGATGAAAGCAAGTGGAGTTGAGATTCAAAACAGTAGTAGTGTAGAGGCTGTGTGAGGGTGACTGAGTTAGTGTAGGGGCTGGGTGAGTTAGTGTAGAGGCTGGGTGAGGGTGAGTTAGTGTAGATGCTAGGTGAGTTAGTGTAGAGGCTGGGTGAGGGTGAGTTAGTGTAGAGGCTGGGTGAGGGTGAGTTAGTGTAGAGGCTGGGTGAGTTAGTGTAGAGGCTGGGTGAGTTAGTGTAGAGGCTGGGTGAGGGTATGTTAGTGTAGAGGCCGGGTGAGGGTGAGTTAGTGTAGAGGCTGGGTGAGGGTGAGTGAGTTAGTGTAGAGGCTGGGTGAGAGTGAGTTAGTGTAGAGATGGGTGAGGGTGAGTTAGTGTAGAGGCTGGGTGAGTTAGCGTAGAGGCTGGGTGAGGGTGAGTTAGTGTAGAGGCTGGGTGAGGCTGAGTTAGTGTAGAGTCTGGGTGAGTTAGTGTAGAGGCTGGGTGAGGGTGAGTTAGTGTAGAGGCTGGGTGAGGGTGTGTTAGTGTAGAGGCTAGGTGAGTTAGTGTAGAGCCTGTGTGAGAGTGAGTTAGTGTAGAGGCTGGGTGAGGGTGAGTTAGTGTAGAGACTGGCTGAGAGTGTGTTAGTGTAGAGACTGGGTGAGGGTGAGTTAGTGTAGAGGCTGGCTGAGGGTGTGTTAGTGTAGAGGCTGGGTGAGTTAGTGTAGAGGCTGGGTGAGAGTGAGTTAGTGTAGAGGCTGTGTGAGAGTGAGTTAGTGTAGAAGCTGGGTGAGGGTGTGTTAGTGTAGAGGCTGGGTGAGTTAGTGTAGAGGCTGGGTGAGGGTGTGTTAGTGTAGAGGATGGGTGAGTTAGTGTAGAGGCTGGGTGAGGGTGTGTTAGTGTAGAATGTGGGTGAGTTAGTGTAGAGGCTGTGTGAGGGTGAGTTAGTGTAGAGGCTGGGTGAGTGTGTGTTAGTGTAGAGGCTAGGTGAGTTAGTGTAGAGCCTGTGTGAGAGTGAGTTAGTGTAGAGGCTGGGTGAGGGTGAGTTAGTGTAGAAGCTGGGTGAGGGTGTGTTAGTGTAGAGCCTGGGTGAGTTAGTGTAGAGGCTGGGTGAGGGTGTGTTAGTGTAGAGGCTGGGTGAGTTAGTGTAGAGGCTGGGTGAGGGTGACTGAGTTAGTGTAGAGGCTGGGTGAGAGTGAGTTAGTGTAGAGGCTGGGTGAGGGTGAGTTAGTGATGAGTCTGGGTGAGGGTGTGTTAGTGTAGAGGCTGGGTGACGGTGTGTTAGTGTAGAGGCTGGGTGAGTTAGTGTAGAGGATGGGTGAGTTAGTGTAGAGACTGGGTGAGGGTGTGTTAGTGTAGAGGCTGGGTGAGGGTGTGTTAGTGTAGAGGCTGGGTGAGGGTGTCTTAGTGTAGAGGCTGGGTGAGGGTGTTAGTGTAGAGGCTGGGTGAGTTAGTGTAGAGGCTGGTTGAGTTAGTGTATAGGCTGGGTGAGGGTCAGTTAGTGTAGAGGATGGGTGAGTTAGTGTAGAGGCTGGATGAGTTAGTGTAGAGGCTGGGTGAGGGTGTGTTAGTGTAGAGGCTGGGTGAGGGTGTGTTAGTGTAGAGGCTGGGTAAATTAGTTTTGAGGCTGGGTGCGTTAGTGTAGAGGCTGGGTGAGGGTGAGTTAGTGTAGATGCTGGGTGAGGGTGTGTTAGTGTAGAGGCTGGCTGAGTTAGTGTAGAGGCTGGGTGAGGGTGAGTTAGTGTAGAGGCTGGGTGAGGGTGTGTTAGTGTAGAGGCTGGGTGAGGGTGAGTTAGTGTAGAGGCTGGGTGAGTTAGTGTAGAGGCTGGGTGAGTTAGTGTAGAGGCTGAGTGAGTTAGTGTAGAGGCTGGGTGAGGGTGTTAGTGTAGAGGCTGGGTGAGTTAGTGTAGAAGCTGGGTGAGGGTGAGTTAGTGTAGAGGCTGGGTGAGGGTGTTAGTGTAGAGGCTGGGTGAGTTAGTGTAGAAGCTGGGTGAGGGTGTGTTAGTGTAGAGGCTGGGTGAGGGTGTTAGTATAGAGCATGGGTGAGTTAGTGTAGAGGCTGGGTGAGGGTGAGTTAGTGTAGAGGCTGGGTGAGGGTGAGTTAGTGTAGAGTCTGGGTGAGTTAGTGTAGAAGCTGGGTGAGGGTGTGTTAGTGTAGAGGCTGGGTGAGGGTGTTAGTATAGAGGCTGGGTGAGTTAGTGTAGAGGCTGGGTGAGGGTGAGTTAGTGTAGAGGCTGGGTGAGGGTGTTAGTGTAGAGGCTGGGTGAGTTAGTGTAGAGGCTGGGTGAGGGTGTTAGTGTAGAGGCTGGGTGAGTTAGTGTAGAGGCTGGGTGAGGGTGTTAGTGTATCAAATCAAATCAAATCAAATTTATTTATATAGCCCTTCGTACATCAGCTGAAATCTCAAAGTGCTGTACAGAAACCCAACCTAAAACCCCAAACAGCAAGCAATGCATGTGAAAGAAGCACGGTGGCTGGGAAAAACTCCCTAGGAAAAACTCCTGAGAAAGGCCAAAAACCTAGGAAGAAACCTAGAGAGGAACCAGGCTATGAGGGGTGGCTGTGCCGGGTGGATATTATAACAGAACATGGTCAAGATGTTAAAATGTTCGTAAATGACCAGCATGGTCAAATAATAATAATCATAGTAATTGTCGAGGGTGCAACAAGCACGTCCGGTGAACAGGTCAGGGTTCCGTAGCCGCAGGCAGAACAGTTGAAACTGGAGCAGCAGCATGGCCAGGTGGACTGGGGACAGCAAGGAGTCATCATGCCAGGTAGTCCTGAGGCATGGTCCTAGGGCTCAGGTCCTCCGAGAGAAAGAAACAAAGAGAGAAAGAGAGAATTAGAGAGAGCATATTTACATTCACACAGGACACCGGATAAGACAAGAGAATACTCCAGATGTAACAGACTGACCCTAGCCCCCCGACACATAAACTACTGCAGCATAAATACTGGAGGCTGAGACAGGAGGGATCAGAAGACACTGTGGCCCCATCCGATGATACCCCCGGACAGGGCCAAACAGGCAGGATATAACCCCACCCACTTTGCCAAAGCACAGCCCCCACACCACTAGAGGGATATCTACAACCACCAACTTACCGTCCGAAGACAAGGCCGAGTATAGCCCACAAAGATCTCCGCCACGGCACAACCCAAGGGGGGGGCGCCAACCCAGACAGGAAGACCACGTCAGTGGCTCAACCTACTCAAGTGACGCACCCCTCCCATGGACGGCATGGAAGAACACCAGTAAGTCAGTGACTCAGCCCCTGTAAAAGGGTTAGAGGCAGAGAATCCCAGTGGGAAGAGGGGAACCGACAAGGCAGAGACAGCAAGGGCGGTTCGTTGCTCCAGCCTTTCCGTTCACCTTCACACTCCTGGGCCAGACTATACTTAATCATAGGACCTACTGAAGAGATAAGTCTTCAGTAAAGACTTAAAGGTTGAGACTGAGTCTGCGTCTCTCACATGGGTACGCAGACCATTCCATAAAAATGGAGCTCTATAGGAGAAAGCCCTACCTCCAGCCGTTTGCTTAGAAATTCTAGGGACAATTAGGAGGCCTGCGTCTTGTGACCGTAGCGTACGTGTAGGTATGTACGGCAGGACCAAATCGGAAAGATAGGTAGGAGCAAGCCCATGTAATGCTTTGTAGGTTAGCAGTAAAACCTTGAAATCAGCCCTTGCCTTAACAGGAAGCCAGTGTAGGGAGGCTAGCACTGGAGTAATATGATCAAATTTTTTGGTTCTAGTCAGGATTCTAGCAGCCGTATTTAGAACTAACTGAAGTTTGTTTAGTGCTTTATCCGGGTAGCCGGAAAGTAGAGCATTGCAGTAGTCGAGCCTAGAAGTAACAAAAGCATGGATTAATTTTTCTGCGTCATTTTTGGACAGAAAGTTTCTGATTTTTGCAATGTTACGTAGATGGAAAAAAGCTGTCCTTGAAGCAGTCTTGATATGTTCTTCAAAAGAGAGATCAGGGTCCAGAGTAACGCCGAGGTCCTTCACAGTTTTATTTGAGACGACTGTACAACCATCCAGATTAATTGTCAGATTCAACAGAAGATCTCTTTGTTTCTTGGGACCTAGGACAAGCATCTCTGTTTTGTCCGAGTTTAAAAGTAGAAAATTTGCAGCCATCCACTTCCTTATGTCTGAAACACAGGCTTCTAGCGAGGGCAATTTTGGGGCTTCACCATGTTTCATTGAAATGTACAGCTGTGTGTCGTCCGCATAGCAGTGAAATTTAACATTATGTTTTCGAATGACATCCCCAAGAGGTAAAATATATAGTGAAAACAATAGTGGTCCTAGAACGGAACCTTGAGGAACACAGAAATTTACAATTGATTTGTCAGAGGACGAACCATTCACAGAGACAAACTGATATCTTTCCGACAGATAAGATCTAAACCAGGCCAGAACTTGTCCATGTAGACCAATTTGGGTTTCCAATCTCTCCAAAAGAATGTGGTGATCGATGGTATCAAAAGCGACACTAAGATCTAGGAGCATGAGGACAGATGCAGAGCCTCGGTCTGACGTCATTAAAAGGTCCTTTACCAACTTCACAAGTGCAGTCTCAGTGCTATGATGGGGTCTAAAACCAGACTGAAGCGTTTCGTATACATTGTTTGTCTTCAGGAAGGCAGTGAGTTGCTGCGCAACAACTTTTTCTAAAATTTTTGAGAGGAATGGAAGATTCGATATAGGCCGATAGTTTTTTATAATTTCTGGGTCAAGATTCGGCTTTTTCAGGAGAGGCTTTATTACTGCCACTTTTAGTGAGCTTGGTACACATCCGGTGGATAGAGAGCCGTTTATTATGTTCAACATAGGAGGGCCAAGCACAGGAAGCAGCTCTTTCAGTAGTTTAGTTGGAATAGGGTCCAGTATGCAGCTTGAGGGTTTGGAGGCCATGATTATTTTCATCATTATGTCAAGAGATATAGTACTAAAACACTTTAGTATCTCCCTTGATCCTAGGTCCTGGCAGAGTTGTGCAGACTCAGGACAATGGAGCCCTGGAGGAATACCCAGATTTAAAGAGGAGTCCGTAATTTGCTTTCTAATGATCATGATCTTTTCCTCAAAGAAGTTCATAAATGTATTACTGCTGAAGTGAAAGCCATCCTCCATTTGCGAATGCTGCTTTTTAGTTAGCTTTGCGACAGTGTCAAAAAGAAATTTCGGATTGTTCTTATTTTCCTCAATTAAGTTGGAAAAATAGGATGATCGTGCAGCAGTGAGGGCTCTTCGATACTGCACGGTACTGTCTTTCCAAGCTAGTCGGAAGACTTCCAGTTTAGTGTGGCGCCATTTCCGTTCCAATTTTCTGGAAGCTTGCTTCAGAGCTCGTGTAGAGGCTGGGTGAGTTAGTGTAGAGGCTGGGTGAGGGTGTTAGTATAGAGGCTGGGTGAGTTAGTGTAGAAGCTGGGTGAGGGTGTGTTAGTGTAGAGGCTGGGTGAGGGTGTTAGTATAGAGGCTGGGTGAGTTAGTGTAGAGGCTGGGTGAGGGTGAGTTAGTGTAGAAGGGTATGATGGGTTGTGATTGGTATCCCAGGTATATGGAAATTATCGGTATGACGTGGATGATGGGTATTTCATCATTTTTTAATTTTTTTCCCAGGTAAGTTGACTGAGAACACATTGTCATTTACAGCAACGACCTGGGAAATAGTTACAGAGAAGAGGAGGGGGATAAATGAGCCAATTGTAAGATGGGGATGACTAGGTGACTGTGATGGTATGAGGGCCAGATTGGGAGTTTAGCCAGGACACCAAGGTTAACACCCCTACTCTTACGATAAGTGCCATGGGATCTTTAATGACCTCAGAGAGTCAGGACACCCGTTTAACGTCCCATCCGAAAGATGGCACCCTACACAGGGCAGCGTTATAGACCAGAGGAAAGAGTGCCTCCTACTGGCCCTCCAACACCACTTCCAGCAGGATCAACCCTGCTTAGCTTTAGAAGCAAGCCAGCAGTGGGATGCTGCTGGCTAGGAACATGGTATATGGCTATGATGGGCATATGGGTATATGGGTATATGGGTATGATGGGTATATGGGTAGATGGGTATGATTGGTATATGGGTATGATGGGTATATGGGTATGATTGGTATATGGGTATGATGGGTATATGGGTAGATGGGTATGATGGATAGATGGGTATATGGGTATGATTGGTATATGGGTATGATTGGTATATGGGTATGATTGGTATATGGGTATGATTGGTATATGGGTATGATTGGTATATGGGTATGATTGGTATATGGATATGGTGGGTATGATTGGTATATGGGTATGATTGGTATATGGGTATGATTGGTATATGGGTATGATGGGAATATGGGTATGGTGGGTATGACAGGCATATGGGTATGATGGGTATGATGGGTATATGGGTATGATGGGTATGATGGGTATGATGGTAGAGGATATATGGGTATGATGGTGTATGATGGGTAGATGATATATGGATATGATGGGTATGATGGTGTATTGGTATATGGGTATGATGGATTTGATGGGTATGATGGATTTGATGGGTATGATGGATTTGATGGGTATATGGTATATGGATATGATGGGTATATGGTATATGGATTTGATGGGTATATGGTATATGGGTATGATGGTGTATGATGGGTAGATGATATATGGATATGATGGGTATGATGGGTATGATGGTGTATTGGTATATGGGTATGATGGTGTATGATAGGTAGATGATATATGGATATGATGGTGTATGGGTATATGGGTATGATGGGTATATGGGTAGATGGAAATAAACATATTTCTTTCACAGGATGATGAGAGGTTAAATTAAGTCTATGTAATGTTTCCTCTGTTCTCTTTAACCATTTATTGTCTGCATTGGGATTTTATTTTAGGAATAAGGCCTGTTTTTCTTTTGAAGCCAGAAGGAGGCTAGTATCAGCTACATTTATGCCTTTACTAGACTACGGGGATATTTTATATATGAATGCTTCCGCTCAGTGTTTGAGATCAATTGACACCCTTTACCATGGCACTCTGAGATTTATTTTAAACTGCAAAACCCTTACGCACCACTGCACTTTGTATACCAGGGTTGGCTGGCCTTCTCTAGTCACTCGTAGGCTCAGTCACTGGTATACTTTTATTTACAAAGCCATTTTGGGTTTACTACCTTTTTATTTGGGCATTTTTATTGTTCAGAAATGTGGTGGGTACTCTCTTCGTTCGCAGGACTTTATCCTGCAAACTGTTCCAAATGTCCGAACTGAATTTGGTAAAAGGGCTTTTATGTACTCTGCGCCATCGTCTTGGAACGCCTGACAAAATACTCTTAAACTGGAAGAACTTGTCCCGATTGGTGTTTTTAAATTTACATTTACATTTTACATTTAAGTCATTTAGCAGACACTCTTATCCAGAGCGACTTACAAATTGGTGCATTCACCTTATGATATCCAGTGGAACAACCACTTTACAATAGTGCATCTAAATCTTTTAGAGGGGGGGGGGGGGGTTAGAAGGATTACTTTATCCTATCCCAGGTATTCCTTAAAGAGGTGGGGTTTCAGGTGTCTCCGGAAGGTGGTGATTGACTCCGCTGTCCTGGCGTCGTGAGGGAGCTTGTTCCACCATAGGGGTGCCAGAGCAGCGAACAGTTTTGACTGGGCTGAGCGGGAACTGTGCTTCCTCAGAGGTAGGGAGGCGAGCAGGCCAGAGGTGGATGAACGCAGTGCCCTTGTTTGGGTGTAGGGCCTGATCAGAGCCTGAAGGTACGGAGGTGCCGTTCCCCTCACAGCTCCGTAGGCAAGCACCATGGTCTTGTAGCGGATGCGAGCTTCAACTGGAAGCTAGTGGAGAGAGCGGAGGAGCGGGGTGACGTGAGAGAACTTGGGAAGGTTGAACACCAGACGGGCTGCGGCGTTCTGGATGAGTTGTAGGGGTTTAATGGCACAGGCAGGGAGCCCAGCCAACAGCGAGTTGCAGTAATCCAGACGGGAGATGACAAGTGCCTGGATTAGGACCTGCGCCGCTTCCTGTGTGAGGCAGGGTCGTACTCTGCGAATGTTGTAGAGCATGAACCTACAGGATCGGGTCACCGCCTTGATGTTAGTGGAGAACGACAGGGTGTTGTCCAGGGTCACGCCAAGGTTTTTAGCACTCTGGGAGGAGGACACAATGGAGTTGTCAACCGTGATGGCGAGATCATGGAACGGGCAGTCCTTCCCCGGGAGGAAAAGCAGCTCCGTAAATCACTGATGAATGATCTTGAGACTGATTCCCTGACATGTCAATGTTTTTAATTTTCTGTTTTGATTTTGTTATACTCTTGTGAATTCTATGGTTTTTAATAGATTACTTGTAGTTTTTCATGTTGTTTGTCTGTAATTTTTGTAATGACTTGGTGCTGCCTATCTTGGCCAGGACGCTCTTGAAAAAGAGATTTTAAATCTCAATGAGCACTTCCTGGTTAAATAAAGGTTAAATAAATCAAGAGTGTCACTGACTGTGTATCTGTCCCAGTGTCTCCTGGACCATGAGTCCACAGTGTAAGAATGAGACTGTGTTAATGGCAGGCCTGGACCTCCCGGTCCTCCTGGACCTATGGAACAGTACAGCATCACCAAACCCACTGTAACTCTTTCCCACACACATTTACTGGACATGTCTCTGTCTGTCTGTCTGTCTGTCTGTCTGTCTGTCTGTCTGTCTGTCTGTCTGTCTGTCTGTCTGTCTGTCTGTCTGTCTGTCTGTCTGTCTGTCTGTCTGTCTGCCTGCCTGCCTGCCTGCCTGCCTGCCTGCCTGCCTGCCTGCCTGCCTGCCTGCCTGCCTGCCTGCCTGCCTGCCTGCCTGCCTGGTTTTAGACATTTTTGCAAATGTATTGAAAATGAAATACAGAAATATCTTGTAAATCTAATTTATAAGTATTCACACCCCTGAGTCAATACACGTTAGAATCACCTTCGGCAGTGATTACAGCTTTGAGTCTTTCTGGGTAAGTCTCTAATATAGTGATACGTAAAGCAAAAAATGTTAACCTTTAATTTACAATATGTAGAATCTATGAGAATAGAAAGATGTAAAACTTTTGTGAAACATCACAGCACAGTTGAAAAAATATGGCAAATAGAAATCAAAACTGGATGGTGTTCAAAAATAGATTGGAGGGGTTGAGGGTAGCTGAAGGATGTGTCCGTAAAATGTAAAGAGTATGTATAAGCTGGAAGTAGAAGCCTAAGTGACGTTGTCAATTAGTTACTCCAATTCGGGAGTGGAGGTAGGGTTAAGGTAAAATAATAAAATAAAATAAAAATATATATACAGTACCAGTCAAAAGTTTGGACACCTACTCATTACAGGGTTTATTTTAATGTTTACTATTTTCTACATTGTAGAATAATAGTGAAGACATCAAAACTATGAAACTGCACATATGGAATCACGTAGTAACCCAAGAAGTGTTAAACAAATCAAAATATATTTTATATTTGAGATTATTCAAAGTAGCTACACCTCGCCTTGATGACGGTGTCATCTTGGTATTCTCTCAACCAGCTTCATGAGGTATTCACCTGAAATGAATTTTAATTAACAGGTGTGCCTTGTAAAAATTTAATTTGGGAAATTTCTTTCCTTCTTAATGCGTTTGAGCTATTCAGTTGTGTTGTGACTAAGTCCATATTGTGGGAAGAACAGTTCAAATAAGCAAAGAGAAACTGGCTCTCATGAGTACCGCCACAGGAAAGTAAGACCCAGAGTTACCTCTGCTGCAGAGGATAAATTCATTAGAGTTACCAGCCTCAGAACTTGCAGCTAAAATAAATGCTTCACAGAGTTAAAGTAAAAGACATATCTCAACATCAACTGTTCAGAGGAGACTGCTTGAATCAGGCCTTCATGGTCGAATTGCTGTAAAGAAACCACTACTAAAGGACACCAATAAGAAGAACAGACTTGCTTGGGCCAAGAAACACGAGCAATGGACATTAGATCAGTGTAAATCTGTCCTTTAATCTGATGAGTTCAAATTTGATATTTTTGGTTCCAACCGCCGTGTCTTTGTGAAATGCAGAGTAGGTGAAAGGATGATCTCCGCATGTGAAGCATAGAGGAGGAGGTGTTATGGTGTGGGGGTGCTTTGCTGATGACACTGTCAGTGATTTATTTAGAGATCAAGGCACACTTAACCAGCATGGCTACCACAGCATTCTGCAGCGATTCGCCATCCCATCTGGTTTGCACTTAGTGGGACTATCATTTGTTTTTCAACAGGACAATGACCCAACACACTTCCAGGCTGTGTAAGGGCTATTTGACCAAGGAGAGTGATGGAGTGCTGCATCAGATGACCTGGCCTCCACAATCACCCAACATCAACCCAATTGAGATGGTTTGGGATGAGTTGAACCGCAGAGTGAAGGAAAAGCAGCCAGCAAGTGCTCAGCATATGTGGGAATTCCTTCAAGGCTGTTGGAAAAGCATTCCAGGTGAAGCCTGTTGAGAGAATGCCATGAGTGTGCAAAGCTGTCATCAAGGCAAAGGGTGGCTACTTTGAATAATCTCAAATATTAAATATGTTTTGATTTGTTTAATACGTTTTTGGTTACTACATGATTCCATATGTGTTATTTCATAGTTTTGATGTCTTCGCTACTTTTCTACAATGTAGAAAATAGGGAAAATAAAGAAAAACCCTTGAATGAGTAGATGTGTCCAAACTTTTGACTGGTGTATATATATATATATGGCTGTCTCACTTTCTATAACACCTGCTTCCTGTTATCTTTCTTTAGCTTCCTGCTTCCTGTGCCTTTATTGTATGAGGAAAAAGACTTCTGATAGATTGTTTAGTCTTCTCCCCTGCGGTGGCTTTGACACCAGAGCTTAAAACTTTTCAATTATCTGCGACAGGCCCTGCAACCACATCCTGCGTGATTTATTACACTGAGTCCATTCTAGAAGTGTGTGCGGGCAGGAATCGCTGTAGATCGTCAATCATTAGATAGACCGTCCATTATTACTGCAGTATTTATTTGAACAATCTTTTATTCAAAACAAAATGAGATGATTGAAAAAAGTTTTTTTTCTCATCCTCCTGAACATATGTCACTTGTGCAATATGATCAATCACAAGATGATGGTTGTGGAAGAGCCCGTGGAGGTTTTAATGCCAATGTGACCTGATGTACAAGCCAAGATAGGAAGAATAGGACAACCAGACCCTGACGGTAAGCCTGTGAGTACACATCAACGTCCCCTAACAGCATACTGTATGATAACAACATTATCAATCTCCCATCAGACGACCTCCATATGTTGAGAGACGTTTGGGGAACATTTTGAAATATGATTTGACATAACGGAAGAGAGAGTCACAGATATCTTTTCCGCTTAGGCAACACGTTGTCACGTCCTGACCATAGTAAGCTGTTATTTTCTATTGTAGAGTAGGTCAGGGCGTGAAGGGGGTGTTTTTCTATGTTTTGTATTTCTATGTTCATGTTCTAGTTTTTGTATTTCTATGTTGGTTTTGTTTGGGATAATCTCCAATTAGAGGCAGCTGGTCCTCGTTGTCTCTAATTGGAGATCATATTTAAGTAGGGTTTTTTTTCCCACCTGGGGTTCTGGGATCTTTTTTTTTTTTTTTGCATAGCTCTGTAAAGCCTAAAGAACGTGATGTTTGTTTTCCGTTATTTGTTGTTTTGTTTTAGTGTTCTGAGTTTAAATAAATATTTATCATGAGCACTCAACACGCTGCACCTTGGTCAACTCCTTACGACGATCGTCACACACGTAGCCTGTATATCAGGGCTCTCCAAACCCTGTTCCTGTAGTTTTTACTCCAACCCCAGTTGTAACTAACCTGATTCAATCAGCTAATTATTAGAATCAGGTGTGGTAGATTAGGGTTGGAGCGAAAACCTACAGGACGGTAGCTCTCCTAAAAACAGGGTTGGAAAGTCCAGCCGTACATTATACTGACCCTGTGATTGATGTTTTTTATTCATGGCTGCTTCTTATTTTTTTACCAGGGAAAGCAGGTGAGTCTGGAGAACCTGCATTATCGGGCGAAACTGAGGTTTCTAGACAGTCTAAAACTCTGCCAACTGTAAAAACTTTAACACTCAGGAATAATGTTTTATTAAGTTTTAATAATACTGTTATTAAATCAAACAGTTGTGGTTGCTATGTTAACAGTTATCATATCCAGGATGTGTATGGGGACTATTCAGGACTCAAACCCACCACAACAGTAGCTATTGCACGATGCCTGTAACCACTGCAGGGTCTTGTTTACTAGCATGATAAACCTATTAAAGCTGAGAGTCTATAGAATAGAAGTGCTTGTTTTTTCTTCCTGGCTCACACAGGGTGAACTGGGCCCACTAGGACCATGCAGGGCTCCAGGCCTGATTGGTGGCAAAGTAAGCTTCCCTCCTCTGTGTGGATGTGCATGGTTTGGATCAACACATTTGGAATTTGAATAACACTCTAACATGTTCCAACTGTGTATCCATGCAGGGCGAGAAAAGGGGATCCAGGGCTGCCAGGGAAACCGGGCCCGCCAGGACCAAAGGTGAGGCTCCCAACCCGACTTCAACCCACTGTGCCAGGGGACGAGACGAGGCAAACGGCCCCCACACCACCACCTCCACAGCCCTGTCTGAAGCACCACAATGGTGCTCTGTATACCAATCATGCTCAGGCTGTTCTCGACCAGTGTTTAAGAGGGTTTAAACAGATGGCAAGGTTCATTAGAAACAACACAGTGTAGCATTTGCACAGTTCAGGCCCCTTTAGACCAGATGGGGAGGGAATGTAGCATATCAAAAACCTCCAGAAATGGAGAGATATGAGAGTCAATACTTTAAAACACTATGGAGGCCAAGAGAGTTATTTGATTTTTCAGCAATGCCTCATTGTGCTTTGTGAAAATATTTTATTTCATATTCAAAGGTCCTGCCACCTCACGATTAAACATTGGCTCTGTCGGAATGCCAGGGAAAAGGGTAAGGGTCGAAGACGTTTATGCCTTGGCCTCCAGACCTTTTCCTAACAATAGACATACAGTATTCAATGATGTGAAACATCTTTGTTACTAATCCAGTAACCTGTATCTTTAACAACATATCTTCTCCCGGATGAGAGGGGAGAAACCGGACCTCCGGGAGAGATTGGACCAATGATACGATCAGGTTTTGGTTGTTTGTTTATCTATGGTCATCATCCAAAAAAATCTGGTCGTTTGTTATTATCTTTGGCAGTCTGTCAGTTTCTGAACTTGGCTTCTTAGTTTGACCTTGGCGAAAGCTCTCATGTGTTACAAAGCTGTTGATAAAATAGTATGTATTGCCAGAAATGAAATACGTTGGCTAGTTCCTCCACCATTGATGACTGCATATGATTCTTATATTAGTTCTTCATACAAAAAACTGCTAAACATTCAACTCAATGCCAATTACTAACAGCTGAGGGTTTCCAGTGAGGTCTCATCTCACAAACATTCAACTCAATGCCAATTACTAACAGCTGAGGGTTTCCAGTGAAGTCTCATCTCACAAACATTCAACTCAATGCCAATTACTAACAGCTGAGGGTTTCCAGTGAAGTCTCATCTCACAAACATTCAACTCAATGTCCATTACACACAGCTGAGAATTTCCAGAGTACGTCTCATCTCACAAGATGCTCAAACTGACAGAAGGGGGTTAGCTAACTGTCACCCAAGTCTCAGTACTTATTATGGTGTCTGACTGCCCATCTTGATCGTGTCATCAATGGGTGATGACTAACAGTCTAACTCACAGCAGTGGTTCTGGGTCATGACTAACAGTCTAACTCACAGCAGTGGTTCTGGGTCATGACTAACAGTCTAACTCACAGCAGTGGTTCTGGGTGATGACTAACAGTCTAACTCACAGCAGTGGTTCTGGGTCATGACCAAAGAGCCCAACTCACAGCAGGGCTATGAATCCTAATTGGAGACTTTATTACCTCAATTCTGGAGGTACGATTGACATTTTAGTCATTTATCAGATGCTCTTATCCAGAGCGACTTACAATTAGTGAATTAATCTTAAGATAGCTAGGTGAGACAACCACGGTTCTTTTGTTAGACATCGGGGAAAGTGTAGGCTACAATTGAGTGGGCTTGCTGCTTGCCCAGTCCTTTCTGTGTGTCTGCACCCTGTTTGAAGTGGAAGTGGAGGGGCTAATTTCTGTAATTGTGTTTGATTTGGGAGGGATTTGGCATTGAATTGTTCTGTTCCATTTAGTTCTGAAGAGGTCTTTATTTTCCATACAGGGGGGGACCGGGAGTGTCGGGCAAAGATGGACCGATCGGGCCGGTGGAACCAAAAGTGAGTCTAATCCTCTACTTCCTAATCCATTAAAAATATTGTCACTTTATTTTTGTTTCTAGGAGCTTTGGGCAGCAATGACAGAATGCTGGCCTCATTCTGTTTCTAATTAGTTATCAGTGTAGTTAGTTACTGCGTCACTGCATGAAACAGCATTCTATCCCAGTAACTACATTGACTACGTTGTGCTTTTTCCACAATGTACAGTGTGAAAATAAGAGATTCAGTAGAATAATATGAACGCATTAACACGTTGCCAGGTAATTACTTCACACCTCAGCGGTGTGAGAAGGCATGAGGCTGAAGGCCGAGTGACTTCAACCGCTGTGGTGTGCAGTAAATACCTGGCAATGTGTTAATGCTTTCATGTTGTTATAAAAAGGATCCTCTGAAGAAGAAAAAAAAATCGGAAGTAAATACATCATTTTTGGGTTGCGAGAGTACGTTTTACTTCTGATATTAACATATCCCCCACCACTCTTCTGACTGTTGCCATGTCACTACACTACACAAAAAGAGTTCTCCCAATCCAGACTGACATCATGAAGCACCGGCCATTGAATTGAATGTCAGTTATTAATTACGGTAACTACCGTTATCTGATTTAAATATGTGTTCCATTCATGAGAATAAGTTGGTACGTAGTTCCTGGGTTCTAAAACAAGTTGAAAACATAGCATGGAATATAGACCTAGTTACATTCATGCGTAGACAGGCATTGAAATCAGAAGCTTCAAGTTTTAGAAAGTTGTTTATTGTCTCAAGATTGATAAACATTTGACAAGATTGATATTATCACAGAACATGTTCAAAGTTGTATAAACAGCGAATATCTGGTTACTGTAACAGCCTATGTGCCCATAAAGCTCCTGGGAAAAAAGACTCAAGGTTGGCTACTACTATTCACCAATGGACTAGCATGATAGCTAGCTAGCTACATTTCAGCATAGATGATTTTTTATATATTTTTTATTTAACCTTTTATTTAACTAGGTTGGTCAGTTAAGAACAAATTCTTATTTACAATGATGGCCTAGGAACAGTGAACTGCCTTGTTCAGGGGCAGAAATGCATATTTTTACCTTGTCAGCTTGAGGATTTGATCAAGCAACCTTTCAGTTACTGGCCCAACACTCTAACCACTAGGCTACCTGCCACCTCTACACTCTAACCACTAGGCTACCTGCCACCTCTACACTCTAACCACTAGGCTACCTGCCACGCATGCGACGCCTCTAGTAGTCTTAATCTTTGATTTCAGTCAGTTATCCTCCGAAATGTGGTGGTTAGTGCAGAAACCAGTTATGAGTCAAACATACTTGTCTGAAAACGAACTAGTTGCCAGTTGTTGACCGTGGTGTATTCATAGCTAGCTAACCAGCTGCATACCGGTAGGTTCTGAGTCTAGCTAGCTAACCAGCTGCATACCGGTAGGTTCTGAGTCTAGCTAGCTAACCAGCTGCATACCGGTAGGTTCTGAGTCTAGCTAGCTAACCAGCTGCATACCGGTAGGTTCTGAGTCTAGCTAGCTAACCAGCTGCATACCGGTAGGTTCTGAGTCTAGCTAGCTAGCATCGCTAATTATTTCACTAGCTGAGCTGTTTTGTTAGAAAACGTCTCAGATAACTAAAATCCTATAGCTGGCTAGCAAGTAAGTCCACTCTGGAGACAATGTTATTGGGGTGCTACTGGTTACGGATCTGAGGCGAGAGAAATTGTCCTCCATGTTTTTTTTATTTTGGTCAAGGCTTGGAGTTGGCATATTGATACTTTGACTCCCTGTACAACTTCAGTGAGTGATTCATCTACTTCAGACAGTGCGGATAACAGTGAATTTTCAAAGGCTTAGAATCCAATTTCAATCAATCAGATGGCAGATTTCTCCAAACCCGTTTTTATAAAGGAAAGTAATGTGCTCTGCACCATCTACCAAGTGAATCATATTCAAAGGCCATCTTCGGTCTTAGCTGGATGACTGGGCATGCTGCTACTTTGATTGAAGTTCAATCCCATCAACAGGGCCGGCCCGCCCATTAGGTAGGATTAGCGGCCACCTATGGCGGCAGATTGATGAGGTCGGTATTTTCCAAGCTAAACTGACCAAGACCACCTCCAACAACACATAAACCCTCACAGAATTCTCCCCAGAAAGAATGGCAATTTCTCTCACCCAGTGGCATTTGAGCTATTTAGGTGAGTGCCGATGCCACCTCGTGATAAGCAGTGCCCACTTTGTCAAAAACAAAACGAGCTTGCCTCTCCAGGGAGTTGATGGAGACGCACCGCTGTGGCGATACACCAACGTAAAGCATGCATCCTACAGCCCCCTCAAAATCAACTCTGGACCTCAAAGCCAGTTCCACTGCATTTTTCAAATTGTTCCCCTCTAATTAGGGACTGATTTATACCTGGGACACCAGATGTGTGCAATTACATATCAGGTAGAACAGGAAAACCAGCAGTCTCCGGACTTCGTAGCATGAGAGTTGAGTACCCCTGTTATAGCCTACACGCTGGAGATCAACTTTATGACAGTGTTTCACCGATCAAATAGCTTAACCTAAATGGAACCCAATCAAATATAAAACATGTGCTTCGATGTGAATGTGTCATATTAACAAAACACAGTCTGTTTAAATTAATAACACACAAACAATTGTACATTTTTATGTCTTAATTGAACACACCGTGTAAACATTCACAGAGCAGGGTGGGAAAAGTATGTGAACCCTTGGATTTAATAACTGGTTGACCCTCCTTTGGCAGCAATAAACTCAACCAAATGCTTTCTGTAGTTGTGGATCAGACCTGCACAACGGTCAGGAGGAATTTTGGACCATTCCTCTTTACAAAACTGTTTCAGTTCAGAAATATTCTTTGAATGTCTGGTGTGAAGTGCTCTCTTGAGGTCATGCCACAGCATCTCAATCGGGTTGAGGTCAGGACTCTGACTGGGCCACTCCAGAAGGCGTATTTTCTTCTGTTGAAGCCATTCTGTTGTTGATTTACTTCTGTAAAACATTTTTGGGGAAAAGGTCAAAGGGTGTGAATACTTTCTGAAGGCACTGTAGAATAGTGTGTCTGGCGAACGCTGGAATGTGTTTGTGCCTGCCTGTCTGTGTGTTTGTGTGTCTGTGCATTCCTGCCTGCCTGTGTGTGTTTCCAATCCAAGCAGTTTGAATAAGACATGCACTCACCCCCGTTGGTAGTTCAGGTGACGGGGTCCTGGATCCCATCACGGGGGTGTTTCACATTACTGGCAGAGAGCCACCCCCCTACACTCAGTGCGCAGTGGTCCGTGCCAAGCTACATATGTCCCATCTGCACAGATTCTGTGTGTGACTGTGTAAGAGAGGAGGGTTTCTTTACGGCTCGTCTCAATATCTCCGCTGGTGCTCTTGTCAACGTCATTTCGCTGAGTCTACCTTTAAGATAGTACATTTAGGCCTGTACCCATCTCAAAAATACTCAAATACAAAGACGTTTAAAAAAAACAAAAAAAAACAGATATTCAAATACACATGTATTTGAACCCAGTTGTGGTACCTATACTCACAACCTCCTGCTAACAATATGTCTAACTGCTGCACTGTACCCCACTGTACTCACAACCTCCTGCTAACAATATGTCTAACTGCTGCACTGTACCCCACTGTACTCACAACCTCCTGCTAACAATATGTCTAACTGCTGCACTGTTCCCCACTATACTCACAACCTCCTGCTAACAATATGTCTAACTGCTGCACTGTACCCCACTGTACTCACAACCTCTTGCTAACAATATGTCTAACTGCTGCACTGTACCCCACTATACTCACAACCTCCTGCTAACAATATGTCTAACTGCTGCACTGTTCCCCACTATACTCACAGCCTCCTGCTAACAATATGTCTAACTGCTGCACTGTACCCCACTGTACTCACAACCTCCTGCTAACAATATGTCTAACTGCTGCACTGTACCCCACTGTACTCACAACCTCCTGCTAACAATATGTCTAACTGCTGCACTGTTCCCCACTATACTCACAACCTCCTGCTAACAATATGTCTAACTGCTGCACTGTACCCCACTGTACTCACAACCTCCTGCTAACAATATGTCTAACTGCTGCACTGTACCCCACTATACTCACAACCTCCTGCTAACAATATGTCTAACTGCTGCACTGTTCCCCACTATACTCACAGCCTCCTGCTAACAATATGTCTAACTGCTGCACTGTACCCCACTGTACTCACAACCTCCTGCTAACAATATGTCTAACTGCTGCACTGTACCCCACTATACTCACAACCTCCTGCTAACAATATGTCTAACTGCTGCACTGTTCCCCACTATACTCACAGCCTCCTGCTAACAATATGTCTAACTGCTGCACTGTACCCCACTATACTCACAACCTCCTGCTAACAATATGTCTAACTGCTGCACTGTTCCCCACTATACTCACAACCTCCTGCTAACAATATGTCTAACTGCTGCACTGTACCCCACTATACTCACAACCTCCTGCTAACAATATGTCTAACTGCTGCACTGTTCCCCACTATACTCACAACCTCCTGCTAACAATATGTCTAACTGCTGCACTGTACCCCACTATACTCACAACCTCCTGCTAACAATATGTCTAACTGCTGCACTGTACCCCACTATACTCACAACCTCCTGCTAACAATATGTCTAACTGCTGCACTGTTCCCCACTATACTCACAACCTCCTGCTAACAATATGTCTAACTGCTGCACTGTACCCCACTATACTCACAACCTCCTGCTAACAATATGTCTAACTGCTGCACTGTTCCCCACTATACTCACAACCTCCTGCTAACAATATGTCTAACTGCTGCACTGTTCCCCACTATACTCACAACCTCCTGCTAACAATATGTCTAACTGCTGCACTGTTCCCCACTATACTCACAACCTCCTGCTAACAATTTGTCTAACTGCTGCACTGTACCCCACTATACTCACAACCTCCTGCTAACAATATGTCTAACTGCTGCACTGTTCCCCACTATACTCACAACCTCCTGCTAACAATATGTCTAACTGCTGCACTGTACCCCACTATACTCACAACCTCCTGCTAACAATATGTCTAACTGCTGCACTGTTCCCCACTATACTCACAACCTCCTGCTAACAATATGTCTAACTGCTGCACTGTTCCCCACTATACTCACAACCTCCTGCTAACAATATGTCTAACTGCTGCACTGTTCCCCACTATACTCACAACCTCCTGCTAACAATATGTCTAACTGCTGCACTGTTCCCCACTATACTCACAACCTCCTGCTAACAATATGTCTAACTGCTGCACTGTACCCCACTATACTCACAACCTCCTGCTAACAATATGTCTAACTGCTGCACTGTTCCCCACTATACTCACAACCTCCTGCTAACAATATGTCTAACTGCTGCACTGTACCCCACTATACTCACAACCTCCTGCTAACAATATGTCTAACTGCTGCACTGTACCCCACTATACTCACAACCTCCTGCTAACAATATGTCTAACTGCTGCACTGTACCCCACTATACTCACAACCTCCTGCTAACAATATGTCTAACTGCTGCACTGTACCCCACTATACTCACAACCTCCTGCTAACAATATGTCTAACTGCTGCACTGTACCCCACTATACTCACAACCTCCTGCTAACAATATGTCTAACTGCTGCACTGTACCCCACTATACTCACAACCTCCTGCTAACAATATGTCTAACTGCTGCACTGTTCCCCACTATACTCACAACCTCCTGCTAACAATATGTCTAACTGCTGCACTGTACCCCACTATACTCACAACCTCCTGCTAACAATATGTCTAACTGCTGCACTGTTCCCCACTATACTCACAACCTCCTGCTAACAATATGTCTAACTGCTGCACTGTACCCCACTATACTCACAACCTCCTGCTAACAATATGTCTAACTGCTGCACTGTACCCCACTATACTCACAACCTCCTGCTAACAATATGTCTAACTGCTGCACTGTACCCCACTATACTCACAGCCTCCTGCTAACAATATGTCTAACTGCTGCACTGTACCCCACTATACTCACAACCTCCTGCTAACAATATGTCTAACTGCTGCACTGTTCCCCACTATACTCACAACCTCCTGCTAACAATATGTCTAACTGCTGCACTGTACCCCACTGTACTCACAACCTCCTGCTAACAATATGTCTAACTGCTGCACTGTTCCCCACTATACTCACAACCTCCTGCTAACAATATGTCTAACTGCTGCACTGTTCCCCACTATACTCACAACCTCCTGCTAACAATATGTCTAACTGCTGCACTGTACCCCACTATACTCACAGCCTCCTGCTAACAATATGTCTAACTGCTGCACTGTTCCCCACTATACTCACAGCCTCCTGCTAACAATATGTCTAACTGCTGCACTGTACCCCACTATACTCACAGCCTCCTGCTAACAATATGTCTAACTGCTGCACTGTACCCCACTATACTCACAGCCTCCTGCTAACAATATGTCTAACTGCTGCACTGTTCCCCACTATACTCACAACCTCCTGCTAACAATATGTCTAACTGCTGCACTGTTCCCCACTATACTCACAGCCTCCTGCTAACAATATGTCTAACTGCTGCACTGTTCCCCACTATACTCACAACCTCCTGCTAACAATATGTCTAACTGCTGCACTGTTCCCCACTATACTCACAGCCTCCTGCTAACAATATGTCTAACTGCTGCACTGTTCCCCACTATACTCACAACCTCCTGCTAACAATATGTCTAACTGCTGCACTGTTCCCCACTATACTCACAACCTCCTGCTAACAATATGTCTAACTGCTGCACTGTTCCCCACTATACTCACAGCCTCCTGCTAACAATATGTCTAACTGCTGCACTGTTCCCCACTATACTCACAGCCTCCTGCTAACAATATGTCTAACTGCTGCACTGTTCCCCACTATACTCACAACCTCCTGCTAACAATATGTCTAACTGCTGCACTGTTCCCCACTATACTCACAACCTCCTGCTAACAATATGTCTAACTGCTGCACTGTTCCCCACTATACTCACAACCTCCTGCTAACAATATGTCTAACTGCTGCACTGTTCCCCACTGTACTCACAACCTCCTGCTAACAATATGTCTAACTGCTGCACTGTTCCCCACTGTACTCACAACCTCCTGCTAACAATATGTCTAACTGCTGCACTGTACCCCACTATACTCACAACCTCCTGCTAACAATATGTCTAACTGCTGCACTGTACCCCACTATACTCACAACCTCCTGCTAACAATATGTCTAACTGCTGCACTGTTCCCCACTGTACTCACAACCTCCTGCTAACAATATGTCTAACTGCTGCACTGTTCCCCACTATACTCACAGCCTCCTGCTAACAATATGTCTAACTGCTGCACTGTTCCCCACTATACTCACAACCTCCTGCTAACAATATGTCTAACTGCTGCACTGTTCCCCACTATACTCACAACCTCCTGCTAACAATATGTCTAACTGCTGCACTGTTCCCCACTATACTCACAACCTCCTGCTAACAATATGTCTAACTGCTGCACTGTTCCCCACTATACTCACAGCCTCCTGCTAACAATATGTCTAACTGCTGCACTGTTCCCCACTATACTCACAACCTCCTGCTAACAATATGTCTAACTGCTGCACTGTTCCCCACTATACTCACAACCTCCTGCTAACAATATGTCTAACTGCTGCACTGTTCCCCACTGTACTCACAACCTCCTGCTAACAATATGTCTAACTGCTGCACTGTTCCCCACTGTACTCACAACCTCCTGCTAACAATATGTCTAACTGCTGCACTGTTCCCCACTGTACTCACAACCTCCTGCTAACAATATGTCTAACTGCTGCACTGTACCCCACTGTACTCACAACCTCCTGCTAACAATATGTCTAACTGCTGCACTGTACCCCACTATACTCACAGCCTCCTGCTAACAATATGTCTAACTGCTGCACTGTACCCCACTATACTCACAGCCTCCTGCTAACAATATGTCTAACTGCTGCACGGTACCCCACTATACTCACAACCTCCTGCTAACAATATGTCTAACTGCTGCACGGTACCCCACTATACTCACAACCTCCTGCTAACAATATGTCTAACTGCTGCACTGTACCCCACTATACTCACAACCTCCTGCTAACAATATGTCTAACTGCTGCACTGTTCCCCACTATACTCACAACCTCCTGCTAACAATATGTCTAACTGCTGCACTGTTCCCCACTATACTCACAACCTCCTGCTAACAATATGTCTAACTGCTGCACTGTTCCCCACTATACTCACAACCTCCTGCTAACAATATGTCTAACTGCTGCACTGTTCCCCACTATACTCACAACCTCCTGCTAACAATATGTCTAACTGCTGCACTGTTCCCCACTATACTCACAGCCTCCTGCTAACAATATGTCTAACTGCTGCACTGTTCCCCACCTTTCCCCACTGTACCCCACTGTTCCCCACTGTACCCCACCTTTCCCCACTGTACCCCACTGTACCCCACCTTTCCCCACTGTACCCCACTGCACCCCACCTTTCCCCACTGTACCCCACTGTACCCCACTGTACCCCACTGTGAGGTCATGGCATCCCCATTAGCCTGTCTTCCACCCAAAGACCTGCTCGCTCGCTGACAGAGAGCACGTGTGTCTTCTAAATGAATGTAAATATAGATGTATTGATAGTAAGTATAAATACCACCATTATCATGTTTATTAGAGAGTTTATGTTTTTAAGTACCTTCATTGTTTAGTTTTCATTTGACTATTGGCCCCAAATCTATATTTGCTGGCATTAGGGATTGGACAGAAATTATGCCCAATACTGAAATTCTACTACAGTTATACCCATGATAGGGAAGTGAAATCAAACACAACATAAATCAATTAATGGGATATATGGCTGTCACGACTTCTACTGAAGTTGATGCCCCTCCTTTTTCGGGTGGTGCTCGGTGATCGACGTCACCGGTCTTCTAGCCACCATTGATCAGTTTTTCATTTTCCATTGGTTTTGTCTGGTCTCTTTACACACCTGTTTCATATCCCAGTAATTATTATGTTGTGTATTTAACCCTCTGCTTACCCTCATTTGTCTGTCGGTGATTGTTTGTTATGTTATGTACGTGTTGTTTATGTATCGGTGTGCGACGGGTTATTGTTTACCCGGATTATTTTTCTACGTGGGTTTTGGAGTTAGTTTTGGAAATAAATACTAAATTTTTTTAACCACTCTGTTTTCTCCTGCGCCTGACTTCCCTGCCACCTACATACACGGACTATGACAATGGCATTAAAACATGCATTCAGATGAGGAGTCTGCTCTGAATACATTGTTTAACACGTCTTATGTTGGCTGGTTTGTTCTCAAGGTTTTTTCCTCAAGTGAGAATGTTTTGAATAATACCGTACTAGGTGAATTATTCTCACTCCCATCAATCCTTTTGGCAGTGGACACACAAAATCAAGACAAATATTTTGTTCTGGTAGCATACATTGGGAGCGTGTTTCCTGGGCCTGTGTTGTTCTTTGGGTAAAGAGCAAGACGTTCTCAAACCTTGACAAGGCCATTTTCTTCTCTGCAGTGTAAATATATCAGGGAGTCAGCTACACAGTATGCTGGTGGCAGGGTGTGTATTGTTTCTGGTTATGGTGTAATTATCATTGAGGTAACAGACAGAGGAGACGCTGGCAGAGTTAGGTGAGATCGAGGGTTCACTGGTGCCACTTTAGCATCAAGAGAACGGACTTGACTGGATAACCTGTTGTTATGCTTATTCAGAAACCTCAACTAAATGGCAGGCGACTGTTGTAGGGTGCCTAGGCGTCGGCAAAGGAGGCATCTGCTAGTCTTCACCTGAAAGCCAATGTGACCGACTTGGTTTTGAACTTGGGTTTTCTTTGCAGTATAACAGTGTTTTAGCCCTATGAGTTAAAGCCTCAGCATCCCCTCTTAGACTTAACACAAACCAGGCAAGTTTACTAATCACACAATCATAATTCACTGGACCACCTCTACCTCCAAGAGGACTACAGTAGAATACATCCACCATATTGGCTTAGTTTTTACAATCTTTTTATTTTTATGGGAGGTTTTCACAAGACCGATGTTTACAGAGGGCACCTCTGACGGTAGCTTCAGAGGACTGTCATAACTTTCCCCTCTTTTGTGCCATCCTCTTTCAGGCCAGGGAGCATTGTATCCTGCTCTGTGGATGTGGCCTGCATCTCAAGATGAATGATGAGAGCGTATTTATCATTAGTAGAAGTAGTTCCTCATTCTGGTTCATTATCATTAGTAGAAGTAGTTCCTCATTCTGGTTCGTTATCATTAGTAGAAGTAGTTCCTCATTCTGGTTCGTTATCATTAGTAGTAGTCGTTTCTGTCTGGTTTAGAAGCCTCCAGGACAGTTGGATTGATAAGAAAATAAATGGGGGGGGGACTTAAAAGAATTTCAAAGGGGCTAGGATTTAAATATAAAATATGATAAATATATGCCATAAAGCAGACTCATTTATCTAAAGTGACTGATGCTTGAGGTAAAGTTGATTTTTGACCCAGATCTCAGATTCATGAACACTGGACCATCAGGAGAGGGACCCTGAACCACCTCTTTCTCCCTTACCAGAGCACCAGTTACCCACCCTAATACCCACATGGCCCTATCTATTTACCAGTTACCCACCCTAATACCCACATGACCCTATCTATTTACCAGGGCACCAGTTACCCACCCTAATACCCACATGACCCTATCTATTTACAGAGCACCAGTTATCCACCCTAATACCCACATGGCCCTATCTATTTACCAGAGCAACAGTTACCCACCATAATACCCACATGGCCCTATCTATTTACCAGTTACCCACCCTAATACCCACATGGCCCTATCTATTTACCAGGGCACCAGTTATCCACTCTAATACCCACATGACCCTATCTATTTACCAGTTACCCACCCTAATACCCACATGGCCCTATCTATTTACCAGAGCACCAGTTACCCACTCTAATACCCACATGACCATATCTATTTACCAGAGCACCAGTTACCCACCCTAATACCCACATGACCATATATATTTACCAGAGCACCAGTTACCCACCCTAATACCCACATGGCCCTATCTATTTACCAGAGCACCAGTTACCCACTCTAATACCCACATGACCATATCTATTTACCAGAGCACCAGTTACCCACCCTAATACCCACATGGCCCTATCTATTTACAGAGCTCACTGCCACATCTATCTCTACATCCTTGAATCCTTGAACCCTGCCCTGTGCAACTGGTTCCTGGACTTCTTGACGGGCCACCCCCAGGTGGCGAAGGTAGGAAACAACAACTCCACTTTGCTGATCCTCAACACTGGGACACCACAAGGGTGCATGCTCAGCCCCCTCCTGTACTCCCTGTGTACCCATGACTGTGTGTCCACACACGCCTCCAACTCAATCATCAAGTTTGCAGACGACACAACAGTGGTAGGCTTGATTACCAACAATGACGAGACAGCCTACTGGGAGGGAGTGAGGGCTCTGGGAGTGTGGTGCCAGGAAAACAACCTCTCACTCAACGTCAACAAAAAAAAGGAGATGATCGTGGACTTCAGGAAACAGCAGAGAGAGCACCCCTCTATCCACATCGACGGGACAGCAGTGGAGAAGGTAGAAAGCTTCAAGTTCCTCGGCTTACACATCACTGACAAGCTGAAATGGTCCACCCACATAGACAGTGTGGTGAATTAGGTGCAACAGCACCTCTTCAACCTCAGGAGGCTGAAGAAATTTGGCTTGGCATCTAAAACCCTCAAACTTTTACAGATGCACAATTGAGAGCATCCTGTCGGGCTGTATCACCACCTGGTACTGCAACTGCACCGCCGGCAACCATAGGGCTCTCCAGAGGGTGGTGCAGTCTGCCCAACGCATCACCAGGGACAAACTACCTGCCCTCCAGTACACCTACAGCACCCGATGTCACAGGAAGGCCAACAAGATCATCAAGGACAACAACCACCCGACCCACTGCCTGTTCACCCCGCTAACATCCAGAAGGTGAGGTCAGTACAGGTGCATCAAAGCTGGGATTGAGAGACTGAGAAACAGCTTCTATCTCAAGGCCATCAGACTGTTAAATAGCCATCACTAGCACATTAGAGGCTGCTGCCTATATACATCGACTTTAATAAATAGAACACTCGTCGTAGATACCATACAATATTTTGCATTACTCATCTCATAAGTATATACTCTATTCTACTGTATCTATATATATTCTTAATTCCTTTACTTAGATTTGTGTGTATTGGGTATAGGATGTGAAATGTTTTGATATTACTTGTAGATATTACAGCACTGTTAGAGCTAGAAACACAAGCATTTCGCCACACCCGCAATAACATCTGCTAAACACGTGTCTGTGACCAATAAAATGTGACATGATTTGATTTATCTGGTCACAACAGAGAGAGACATTCCCCTCTTTATCTTCATCTCTTTCTACATGTTTTGGCAGTGTATCTGTCACGGTCGTTGGAATAAATATCGGACCAAGGTGCAGCGCGATATGGTTTCCACATATTTAATATTAGTACCGCACAAAACAACAAAGAAAGAACGAAACAAACAACGAACCGTAAACTAAGAGGTGCTACGTGCACTAACTCAAAACAATATCCCATAAAACACAGGTGGAAAAAAATGCGTCTTAAATATGATCCCCAATTAGAGACAACGATAACCAGCTGCTTCTAATTGGGAACCATATCAAGCACACCAACCTAGAAATATGAAAACTAGAATACCCACATAGAAATAATAAACTAGAATACAACATAGACATCCATATACTAAATCACGTCCTGACCTACTATACCATAGAGAAACAATGGTTCTCTATGGTCAGGGCGTGGCAGTATCACAGCATGTACTTCCGATCCCTGAGAAAGTTATCCCATGCATCCCTGTTGGGATTAGATGGCAGTAAAAATAGCTCAATGTCACAAAAGCTAGTAGAACCTAGATTCCAGCCCGAATCCTTCGCCCAATTTCATTTATCCAACTGGCTCATTAGATAAGAGTGTGTGGTTAGCTGTTGTGACATGGCCTGTCAGTTTTATTTGTGAGGTTTTTGCCCTGCGGAAAACACACACACACACACACACACACACTACACACACAATTACTTACACACACACTTACACACAGCATGAAAGAAAATGTAAAACTCAACATTATCCACACTTTCACAAACATAAAACTAACATTTGATCGTTTGTATACACAGATTTGTCCTTTAAACAATACTGAAACCCTGGATGTCTATTCCAATTAAGGTCAATGAGGCCTATACCGTAGATACCATACAATCACACTGTCCCTGGTCTAATTTCAACAATGTCTTATTGAGGCCCTCATGTCGAAGCCATTGAGCCAGGGGATGAATCTGTTAGGGTCTTTAATAACCAGGGAATGAATCTGTTAGTCCTTAATAACCAGGGGAGGAATCTGTTAGGGTCTTTAATAACCAGGGGATGAATCTGTTAGGGTCTTTAATAACCAGGGAATGAATCTGTTAGTCCTTAATAACCAGGGGATGAATCTGTTAGGGTCTTTAATAACCAGGGGATGAATCTGTTAGGGTCTTTAATAACCAGGGAATGAATCTGTTAGTCCTTAATAACCAGGGGATGAATCTGTTAGGGTCTTTAATAACCAGGGGATGAATCTGTTAGGGTCTTTAATAACCAGGGGATGAATCTGTTAGGGTCTTTAATAACCAGGGGATGAATCTGTTAGGGTCTTTAATAACCAGGGGATGAATCTGTTATAGTCCTTAATAACCAGGGGATGAATCTGTTAGTCCTTAATAACCAGGGGATGAATCTGTTAGTCCTTAATAGCCAGGGGATGAATCTGTTAGAGTCCTTAATAACCAGGGGATGAATCTGTTAGTCCTTAATAACCAGGGGATGAATCTATTAGTCCTTAATAACCAGGGGATGAATCTGTTAGGGTCTTTAATAACCAGGGGATGAATCTGTTAGTCCTTAATAACCAGGGGATGAATCTATTAGTCCTTAATAACCAGGGGATGAATCTGTTAGGGTCTTTAATAACCAGGGGATGAATCTGTTAGTCCTTAATAACCAGGCGATGAATTGGTTAAAGTCCTTAATAACCAAGGGATGAATCTGTTAGAGTCCTTAATAACCAGGGGATGAATCTGTTAGGGTCTTTAATAACCAGGGGATGAATCTGTTAAAGCCCTTAATAACCAGGGGATGAATCTGTTAGGGTCTTTAATAACCAGGGGATGAATCTGTTAGTCCTTAATAACCAGGGGATGAATCTGTTAGGGTCTTTAATAACCAGGGGATGAATCTGTTAGGGTCTTTAATAACCAGGGGTTTATCTGTTAGGGTCTTTAATAACCAGGGGATGAATCTGTTAGGGTCTTTAATAACCAGGGGATGAATCTGTTAGTCCTTAATAACCAGGGGCTGAATGTCATTTGGCTTTAACCATAGGGGATGAAAGACCAGGCCAATTCCAAATGCAGACCTTACCCAATACACATCTACTCGCCCCATCGGCATGGCAACGGTAGAGATGAAAAGATGTGACACAACCCAGACACTCCCCCTTTCCCAACACACTCCTAATTACAGGTTAACACTCCAGGGGGGCATTAAACATCCACTTCAAACGTTTTATCCAGGGCGGGGCCGTAACAACAGGGGCCCGCCAAATGGCTGGCCCTGCTCTAAATGGGCAGAATATAGACCATTCACATGGAGTCAGGAGAATTCTGGGAGAAATCATTACATAAGGACCTAGACGGGGAGGCAAAAAGAGTACCGACGCATCCTATGATCATTGTGTGCTGTAGAAATGTTAAATGATATTGTGTATTCTTCCTTTCGTGAATAACTTCTCTCTATTTCAAGGAGAACATGTCATGTTTTGGTATCATTATGTAGGGAACATTATTCCCTGAACAATGACCCACCTTTCCCAGTTGTACAAAGAATTAATCCATTAATAACGGAACAATATTCAATTCCCTAAGAAAAGGGACTCTCCTCCCTGGGGCTGGGGCGCCTCCTGCTAAGCCAGACCACTGAAGGTTTCAGCCAATCAGACAAGGAGCCTCGGCATCCTCCTACTGCTCAAATGTCAGCGTAGTTGGTAACTGGAAAGCATCCTTGATTATTGATCCCCCCCGATCTCAATGAGTATAGGCCAAACACCAATATTGGAATTTTAACAATTGTCCTGTGCATTCGCTTCAATTTAATTTGGACGAAGACACCAACTCAGAATTGCTTGAATAGGGACCTTCTCCTTTTTTTCGCACTCAAAGAACGTTTGGGAATCTGACCAGAGATTGCGCTACTAAGGAATTCCACATAAGGACATTCAATGTGGCCTTTTCTCCCTCCTTCATTCCCTATTGGTGTGAGCGTGTAAAACTGTGTACCTCAATAGTGCTTAGGCTAACTCTCTATTAAAATTCCCCTGCTTTGTCTCATTTAGAATCATCATAAAGCTGCTTTGTCTCATTTAGAATCATCATAAAGCTGCTTTGTCTCATTTAGAATCATCATAAAGCTGCTTTGTCTCATTTAGAATCATCATAAAGCTGCTTTGTCTCATTTAGAATCATCATAAAGCTGCTTTGTCTCATTTAGAATCATCATAAAGCTGCTTTGTCTCATTTAGAATCATCATAAAGCTGCTTTGTCTCATTTAGAATCATCATAAAGCTGCTTTGTCTCATTTAGAATCATCATAAAGCTGCTTTGTCTCGTTTAGAATCATCATAAATCATTTCCTGTTCTATCCTTGTGAGTTAAAAGAAACCATCCTCTCTTTTCCCTTGTCTCATTACGTCATCGTTCATGAGTTAGCATTTATTTGTCGCTGATTCATATATCTTCGTGTTTTAAAATAATATCACTGAGATTTTGAATCCGTCTTGTCATTTAAAAAAACTCTACAGAACATTCAGATGCTGGTTGTAACATAGACAGGTTATCCCTGCTTGCTAAAGAAAGTTTCCTATTGACTTAAATGGTTGGTTGTGCCCTGTTTACTGTAGAATATAGATAAAGCCATATTTTATATTCCGTCATTAATTACCCAATGAATTTGACATCATCATAACGTTAGGCCACCCCGCCTCAGGTATTATACCTGAGCGTGATCCATTTACACGATGCTGAGGATTTGCTAGTGCGTGGTTGCCATAGAATCACCAATAGAACAGGTGAATTATACGACCTCTGTGATCTTCAGAGATGATTTGTGGAGGAGGTTTGGAAGAGAGGGAATGCTATTTTTAAACCAGGAAATGTTTGTCTAATAACCATTGGCATACATACACATCACTTTTCTAAAACAGAATACTAATTTCCCAATTTAAATATTCCACCTGCTAACTCAAATCTGGTTACGATTCCTCTAATTGGCAACTAGCCTCAGTTTTGTCACCATCTACAGTAGCGGTGATGAAAGGACCTGTAATGTGTCTAGCCTCCTGGTCCAGGGAGTATGGAGCGGTTCGGAGTTGTCACTCCTAGTCGCAGTTTTGCTTGGTTTGTGTTGAGCGAAGTCATCACACACCTACACTGGGATATAAAGAGCTTCTTGTGTTGTTCCTCGGCGGTTAAAGGGTCGAGACACCACACGCAGTTTTAGCTCTCACAATGTCTACTCTTACCATGCATTCAGGCAACAGGAGGCGAAGGCCATATTACACAACGACAAATTGTCCATAGACAGTATACTACATGTTCCAGGCCCAGAATGTCATTAGCCCTTTCTAATGCCTGGTTTTGTAAATTAACCCTAAAATGATTGTGATGCACTATTTAGCTGTCAAAAACAAATGTTTGGTTCCTCGTAATTAAAAGGCTCTAACATGCAGCAGCCTAATAATGGGACAGTGGCTTCCCGTCACAGCCACTATCGTAACTTTCCAGTCGCACACCGTAGCTGCCCAGTCGCACACCGTAGCTGCCCAGTCGCACACCGTAGCTGCCCAGTCGCACACCGTAGCTGCCCAGTCGCACACCGTAGCTGCCCAGTCGCACACCGTAGCTGCCCAGTCAAACAGTGTAGCTGCCCAGTCAAACATTTTAGCTCCAGTCAAACAGCGTAGCTTTCCAGGGAACCGTGTAGCTCCCCAGTCAACAGCGTAGCTACCCAGTCAACAGTGTAGCTTTCCAAGCAACAGTGTAGCTGCCCAGTCAAACAACGTAGCTTTCCAGGCAACAGCGTAGCTTTCCGGTCACTAGGTCTACACTGTGAAGTAAAAGTAAACATTTCTTGTAACTAGGTCTACATGAGGCCCTCCTTGTCTTTTGAACCAGAAACGTGTCTATTTTCTAACAGTTATAGCAAACAGAGGTGTATGTCTTTCTCCTGTTTATTGGTACACCAAGGCGTCATCTTGTGTTAATTACAGGGTCTGGTGGCTTGTATGTTTTTATGTGTGCAGCGTGGCAAGATACTTGAAAATAAAATAAACATGAGGCAAACCTAATTCACCCCTTCCCTTACCCTCACCACCCTACCAGTATTGTTTAAATACATGATCAATCATCAGCCTGTATGCTTAGAGCCCTGTCCTATTGAACAGAGACATTGTGTGCCTACAATACCGCTTTAACAATGTCCTCAACAGTATTTCTATGACCAACCACACCCGGCTATCCATCTTTATTTGATCGAAAGATACAGTAAGGACTCTTGTGTTCTGCTCTTCCACTTAGCCGAGAACAAGGGCTCTTTCTCTTTCGTTAGCCCAACGGTTGTCTGGGACTTTCTAGGGAGTTTTTCCTAGCCACCGTGCATTGCTTTCTAGGGAGTTTTTCCTAGCCACCGTGCATTGCTTTCTAGGGAGTTTTTCCTAGCCACCGTGCTTTTGTCACGCCCTGACCAGGTGAACTCTTCTATTTTGGTCAGGGTGTGGCATTTCTATAGTTTATTTTCTATGTTTTTGGTATAGCCTTGCTTTGGGGCGTATTTCTATGTTGGGTTCTGTCGATTCCCAATCAGAGACAGCTGTCGCTAGTTGCCTCTGATTGGGGAATCATATTTAAGTTCCTTTTCCCCCCACGATGTTTGTGGGTTGTTGTCTCTTTTTGTTGGAGCAGTAACGATACGTTTATTCTCTGTTTTGACCGTGTTATTTCAGTCTGTAATAAATAACATGTGTTCGCTCCCAGCTGCGCCTTGGTCCACTTCTTCCTTCCTGCACGACGATCGTTACAGCTTTGCTTTCTAGGGAGTTTTTCCTAGCCACCGTGCATTGCTTTCTAGGGAGTTTTTCCTAGCCACCGTGCATTGCTTTCTAGGGAGTTTTTCCTAGCCACTGTGCTTTGCTTTCTAGGGAGTTTTTCCTAGCCACCGTGCTTTGCTTTCTAGGGAGTTTTTCCTAGCCACCGTGCTTTGCTTTCTAGGGAGTTTTTCCTAGCCACCGTGCTTTGCTTTCTAGGGAGTTTTTCCTAGCCACCGTGCTTTGCTTTCTAGGGAGTTTTTCCTAGCCACCGTGCTTTGCTTTCTAGGGAGTTTTTCCTAGCCACCGTGCATTGCTTTCTAGGGAGTTTTTCCTAGCCACCGTGCTTTGCTTTCTAGGGAGTTTTTCCTAGCCACCGTGCTTTGCTTTCTAGGGAGTTTTTCCTAGCCACCGTGCATTGCTTTCTAGGGAGTTTTTCCTAGCCACCGTGCTTTGCTTTCTAGGGAGTTTTTCCTAGCCACCGTGCTTTGCTTTCTAGGGAGTTTTTCCTAGCCACCGTGCATTGCTTGCTGTTTGGGGTTTTAGGCTGGGTTTCTGTACAACACTTTGTGACATCAGCTGATGTAAGAAGGGCTTTATAAATACATTTGATTCACTTGGGACGCCCACTGCTTTTGTACTGTGGAACCGTATTGAGACTGGACAGGGGAACAAGAATAGAAGGTCTTCACCACAACCCTTTAACATTTGAAACGTAACAAGAAGAGATTCATGGTTCATGTATCTCAGTCTCCTCTCTCTCCCTGTAGGAATAGAAGAGATTCATGGTTCATGTATCTCAGTCTCCTCTCTCTCCCTGTAGGAATAGAAGAGATTCATGGTTCATGTATCTCAGTCTCCTCTCTCTCCTTGTAGGAATAGAAGAGATGAATGCACTGACTCCCGCTGACTCCCACTGACTCACGCTGACTCTGCTAAGTACTGTCGGCAGGCAAACGTTTGACAATCCTACTGTGGCTGAGCTATAAGATAGAGTTCTCCAACTAGTGTACCTCTTAAGAGGAGTTGCCATAACAACACAGTGGAATATAGAAGGCTTCCTCTTTTGCATTTGGTGAGTCTTGTTGATGGTGGGGCTGGATTGCAGCATACACTGAGGGATACATTGCAGTCCGGCCACTGGCATTCAGACTCATTTTATCAGTGCTTCAAAGAAAGAAAGTTATTAACAACATTAGTGTTTATGCTTTCTGAGCACCTTGAATGCTCGCTTACGTCATTCATTGATGTCAATGGAGAAGCTTGTAAGGAGTTTGTGTTAAATCCAATTGTAAGGAGTTTGTGTTAAATCCAAGTGGCACATCTCAAGTTAATACTAGGCCCTTAGAGATTGAAAACGAATCGCAAATGAGAGAGAATATCTTTGAATGGCCCTACCATATGTTGTATTGGGCCACTCTGGGGGTTTGGGCCATCTCTAGGTTTGTTTGTAATAGTGGTAACGGAAAGCTTGTGTAAATCCACAGTGGTCTTGATGTGGGATCACGACCATCTGGCTCCATTGAGCTTCATCCTGGTTTGCCTGCAAAGAACAAAACCTGGGAAGGGAAGAACTAAACTAAAGTGCAGAAGCTGATTGGATAAGATAACTAATATGATTGGAATGTGTGCGTGTCGGGAAATTTATTAGGAGTTTTGATAAAAGGTTTGAGCCAAGAAATTGAAATTTGATAACATGTAATGGTTGAAGAGTTAGTTAGGCTAGGCTACCCTTAAATGTTAAGTCACACTTTTTCTGTGATCTCCATTCATTTGGTGTGAACCCTTCCAGGCATCGGCCTACATTCAATAAACAAGGATATAAGTGTCAGTCTGGTTTGGTCATCATTGTCACCCACACACTTTATTGACTGTAGTATATTCTGCTTGTCTGACTCAGTTAGCCTGCTAGCTCCTCAGATGGTAAAACATACAGCAGTAGGTCTAGATTAGCATGTTGGCAGGGAGATTGGCAAGGGCCCCATTGCCTTTAAGTCCATCGAGAGCATACGCCTGCATACGCACCTCGAAAACAAAGTAGTCAGCGGGTCCCAAGCTTTTCTAATCAAGCTTTCCCTTTGCATGCCAGGGCATAAATAACCCAAACGGCAGTCCTCAACTGCTGGTTCTGAGCCGAACTTGCCTGCTCAACAATCCTTCCTTCAGATTCAAATATCGAATGAATGGCCTTTTCCACCGGCATCAGTATAGGCCTCTTATCATCTAATGAGTCATTAATGCCAAACAGCATGCAGCAGTGGGTGATATCAAAGGGTCGGTCCTGTTCCCGTCTCCTCTCTTCTCCCTCTCTCTTTTCCTCTGCACCACCTTTCACTAAGAGTGTGGGCATCGTACAGCAGGTGAAACCAAACCCTTTGTGATCTGGATCCACTCTGGGTAGTAGTGATTGTGCACTAGCAGGTTAATTACAGTGGAGGCAGACAGAACACACTAGGGGTAGGAAGAGAGAGGGACAGCCCTATCAGATGATGTTTCTGTCCAACACCATTCACTGGAATTTTATTTACAGTAACAAAGTGCCGCGGAAGAGGTCTCTTTCAAACCTATAACGGTGCATATACACTAGATAGCGGTAAATTGCTGCATGTTGCTTAGGCCGCCGCCATTGTGACTCGCTTGTGGGCGTGCTGGCAGCATACACACTTGTGGGCGTGCTGGCAGCATGTTCGATTGTGCGTCAAGAATTCAGCATAGCAAGTTTGTATGAAGGTCTGGTTATTAAATGGGCACATAGTTCAATAGGAATATCCTCTAAAAGGCTCTGGTGACAAACACACTTTTCTGCCCTGTTTCCAATTGTCCACATGGCTGGAAGAACCTATTCAAGTAAGTAAATACACTTAGTTAATTATACATCCTTTTTTTACATTTTCTAACTAGCTACAGTGCAGGCTAACTCAAATGAGCTGCTAAATTAGCTAGCTAGTTGGCTAGCTAGCTATCTAGCCAACTTCACATACTGTATAGATAGCTAGCAAAGTGAATTAAATATCACCTAACTTCATATTAGCTAGCTATCTTGATGTATTTATCACTGTAAAAAACAAACTCCAAATACATTTGTAGGTAGCTAGCTAACAGCCATGGAGGAGGGTGAAAGGATAGCAGCCCCAACTGTCAAAGTGAGAGAGTAGGCTATTCTGGATAGGGCAGGTACTCTTGTGTAGTTCCTGTCCCTAGAAGTGAGGACGGAGATAATAGTAACATAATATTCAGTGCGGTGTAATTTGACTCTAATGAAGTCTGTTTCTTGTGAGGTTTTCTGTCCTCAGATAAAGAGAGCTATGAAATCCTGTCTACATATGAAGAGCAGTGATTATCAGTCCTGGTCCTGGGGACTCAAAGGGGGGCACATTTTAGTTTTTGCCTTAGCACTGCACAGCTGATTCAAATGATCAACTCATCATCAAGCTTCAAGTAGTATTTATGTATTAATTTGTGATGCTATCCTTGATATGATTCTGTTATTGTCACATGCTACACATGCACAAATTTGTGCCCATGCATCTATCAATCCAATGTTATCATGATTTGTTATCAAGGATATTATACTTTAGTAATCCACCATGACCTGGTGATGTAAAAGTCTAATAATTACATTCTCTTCCATATTCCTACAGATACCTTGTAATTGGAGATTCCTTCAAAACGATTGCCTACAGTTACCGTGTAGGGCACTGCAATGTTGGGTGACCAGGGTCATCTGGGACTGCCTCCTGGAGGAATTTAGGTGTGTGATAGCAACCTGTGTCCTGCATAACTTCCTGAGGATGGACACGAGGACCAGGAGGGGATCTGCAGCTCGCCGCCGTGTGCCAGAGGAGAGGTCTGCTGCTCTGCAGGATGTTTCAAGGATGGGGTCCAACAACGCAGCAAGAGAGGCAATCCGTGAGCGGGAGATCTTCACCTCCTACTTCTTCAAAGAGGGTGCTGTTCCCTGGCAACACCATAGACTACACTATGCACAACCAAAGGCTCTTTTAAGAGCCACTCACATTGCAATAAGAGTATTCTTAATTTACTTAGCCACAGTTGAAGTCAGAAGTTTATATACTCTTAGGTTGGAGTCATTAAAACTCTTTTTTCAACCACTCCACAAATGTGTTGTTAACAAACTATCGTTTTGGCAAGTTTGGTTAGGACATCTACTTTGTGGATGACACAAGTAATTTTTCCAACAATTGTTTACAGACAGATTATTTCACTTATAATTCACTGTATCACAATCTTAGTGGGCCAGAAGTTGACATTCACTAAGTTGACTGTGCCTTTAAACAGCTTGGAAAATGCCAGAACATTTGAGTCAATTGGAGGTGTACATTTACATTTACATTTAAGTCATTTAGCAGACGCTCTTATCCAGAGCGACTTACAAATTGGTGCATTCACCTTATGATATCCAGTGGAACAACCACTTTACAATAGTGCATCTAAATCTTTTAAGGGGGGGGGGTAGAAGGATTACTTTATCCTATCCTAGGTATCCCTTAAAGAGGTGGGGTTTCAGGTGTCTCCGGAAGGTGGTGATTGACTCCGCTGTCCTGGCATCGTGAGGGAGCTTGTTACACCCTTTGGGGTGCCAGAGCAGCGAACAGTTTTGACTGGGCTGAGCGGGAACTGTGCTTCCTCAGAGGTAGGGAGGCGAGCAGGCCAGACGTGGATGAACGCAGTGCCCTTGTTTGGGTGTAGGGCCTGATCAGAGCCTGAAGGTACGGAGGTGCCGTTCCCCTCACAGCTCCGTAGGCAAGCACCATGGTCTTGTAGCGGATGCGAGCTTCAACTGGAAGCTAGTGGAGAGAGCGGAGGAGCGGGGTGACGTGAGAGAACTTGGGAAGGTTGAACACCAGACGGGCTGCGGCGTTCTGGATGAGTTGTAGGGGTTTAATGGCACAGGCAGGGAGCCCAGCCAACAGCGAGTTGCAGTAATCCAGACTGGAGATGACAAGTGCCTGGATTAGGACCTGCGCCGCTTCCTGTGTGAGGCAGGGTCGTACTCTGCGAATGTTGTAGAGCATGAACCTACAGGATCGGGTCACCGCCTTGATGTTAGTGGAGAATGACAGGGTGTTGTCCAGGGTCACGCCAAGGTTCTTAGCACTCTGGGAGGAGGACACAATGGAGTTGTCAACCGTGATGGCGAGATCATGGAACGGGCAGTCCTTCCCCGGGAGGAAGAGCAGCTCCATCTTGCCGAGGTTCAGCTTGAGGTGGTGATCCGTCATCCACACTGATATGTCTGCCAGGCATGCAGAGATGCGATTCGCCACCTGGTTATCGGAAGGGGGAAAGGAGAAGATTAATTGTGTGTCGTCTACATAGCAATGATAGGAGAGACCATGTGAGGATATGACAGAGCCAAGTGACTTGGTGTATAGCGAGAATAGGAGAGGGCCTAGAACAGAGCCCTGGGGGACACCAGTGGTGAGAGCACGTGGTGCGGAGACAGATTCTCGCCACGCCACCTGGTAGGAGCGACCTGTCAGGTAGGATGCAATCCAAGCGTGGGCCGCGCCGGAGATGCCCAACTCGGAGAGGGTGGAGAGGAGGATCTGATGGTTCACAGTATCAAAGGCAGCCGATAGGTCTAGAAGGATGAGAGCAGAGGAGAGAGAGTTAGCTTTAGCAGTGCGGAGCGCCTCCGTGACACAGAGAAGAGCAGTCTCAGTTGAATGACCAGTCTTGAAACCTGACTGATTTGGATCAAGAAGGTGATTCTGAGAGATAGCAGGAGAGCTGGCCAAGGACGGCACATTCAAGAGTTTTGGAGAGAAAAGAAAGAAGGGATACTGGTCTGTAGTTGTTGACATCGGAGGGATCGTTTTTTTCAGAAGGGGTGCAACTCTCGCTCTCTTGAAGACGGAAGGGACGTAGCCAGCGGTCAAGGATGAGTTGATGAGCGAGGTGAGGTAAGGGAGAAGGTCTCCGGAAATGGTCTGGAGAAGAGAGGAGGGGATAGGTTCAAGCGGGCAGGTTGTTGGGCGGCTGGCCGTCACAAGACGCGAGATTTCATCTGGAGAGAGAGGGGAGAAAGAGGTCAAAGCACAGGGTAGGGCAGTGTGAGCAGGACCAGCGGTGTCGTTTGACTTAGCAAACGAGGATCGGATGTTGTCGACCTTCTTTTCAAAATGGTTGACGAAGTCATCCGCAGAGAGGGAGGAGGGGGGGGAGGATTCAGGAGGGAGGAGAAGGTGGCAAAGAGCTTCCTAGGGTTAGAGGCAGATGCTTGGAATTTAGAGTGGTAGAAAGTGGCTTTAGCAGCAGAGACAGAAGAGGAAAATTAAGAGAGGAGGGAGTGAAAGGATGCCAGGTCCGCAGGGAGGCGAGTTTTCCTCCATTTCCGCTCGGCTGCCCGGAGCCCTGTTCTGTGAGCTCGCAATGAGTCGTCGAGCCACGGAGCAGGAGGAGAGGACCGAGCCGGCCTGGAGGATAGGGGACATAGAGAGTCAAAGGATGCAGAAAGGGAGGAGAGGAGGGTTGAGGAGGCAGAATCAGGAGATAGGTTTGAGCAGAGGGAAGAGATGATGGATGGAAGAGGAGAGAGTAGCGGGGGAGAGAGAGCAAAGGTTGGGACGGCGCAATACCATCCGAGTAGGGGCAGAGTGAGAAGTGTTTGATGAGAGCGAGAGGGAAAAGGATACAAGGTAGTGGTCGGAGACTTGGAGGGGAGTTGCAATGAGATTAGTGGAAGAACAGCATCTAGTAAAGATGAGGTCAAGCGTATTGCCTGCCTTGTGAGTAGGGGGGGAAGGTGAGAGGGTGAGGTCAAAGGAGGAGAGGAGTGGAAAGAAGGAGGCAGAGAGGAATGAGTCAAAGTTAGACGTGGGGAGGTTAAAGTCACCCAGAACTGTGAGAGGTGAGCCATCCTCAGGAAAGGAACTTATCAAGGCGTCAAGCTCATTGATGAACTCTCCAAGGGAACCTGGAGGGCGATAAATGATAAGGATGTTAAGCTTGAAAGGGCTGGTAACTGTGACAGCATGGAATTCAAAGGAGGCGATAGACAGATGGGTCAGGGGAGAAAGAGAGAATGTCCACTTGGGAGAGATGAGGATCCCAGTGCCACCACCCCGCTGACCAGAAGCTCTCGGGGTGTGCGAGAACACGTGGGCAGACGAGGAGAGAGCAGTAGGAGTAGAAGTGTTATCTGTGGTAATCCATGTTTCCGTCAGCGCCAAGAAGTCGAGGTGCTGGAGGGTAGCATAGGCTGAGATGAACTCAGCCTTGTTAGCCGCAGACCGGCAGTTCCAGAGGCTGCCGGAGACCTGGAACTCCATGTGGGTCGTGCGCGTTGGGACCACTAGGTTAGAGTGGCAGCGGCCACGCGGTGTGAAGCGTGTGGATGTATATCAAGGCCTACCTTCAAACTCAGTGCCTCTTTGCTTGACATCATGGGAAAATCTAAAGAAATCAGCCAAGACATCAGAAAAACAATTGTATACCTTCACAAGTCTGGTTCATCTTTGGGAGCATTTTCCAAACGCCTGAAGGTATCACGTTCATCTGTACAAACAATAGTATGCAAGTACAAACACCATGGGACCACGCAGCCGTCATACCGCTCAGGAAGGAGACGCGTTCTGTCTCCTAGAGATGAACGTACTTTGGTGCGAAAAGTGCAGATCAATCCCAGAACAACAGCAAAGGACCTTGTGAAGATTCTGGAGGAAACGGGTACAAAAGTATCTAAATCCACAGTAAAACGAGTCTTATATTGACATATTTTTTTATTTTATTTTACCTTTATTTAACTCGTCAAGTCAGTTAAGAACAAATTCTTATTTCAATGACGGCCTAGGAACAGTGGGTTAATTGCCTTGTTCAGGAGCAGAACTACAGATTTTTACCTTCGATCTAGGAACCTTTTGGTTACTAGTACAACACTCTAGCCACTAGGCTACCTGCTGCCCCTGAAAGGCCGCTCAGCAAGGAAGAACCACTGCTCCAAAACCGCCATAAAAAAGCCAGACTACGGTTCGCAACTGCACATGGGGACAAAGATCGTACTTTTTGGAGAAATGTCCTCTGGTCTGATGAAACAAAAATAGAACTGTTTGGCCATAATGACCATCGTTATGTTTGGAGGAAAAAGGGGGAGGCTTGCAAGCCGAAGAATACCATCCCAACCTTGACGCACGGGGTGGCAGCATCATGTTGTGTGGGTGCTTTGCTGCAGGAGGGACTGGTGCACTTCACGAAATAGATGGCATCATGAGACAGGAAAATTATGTGGATATATTGAAGCAACATCTCAAGACATCAGTCAGCAAGTTAAAGCTTGGCCGCAAATGGGTCTTCCAAATGGACAATGACCCCAAGCATACTTCCAAAGTTGTGACAACATGGCTTAAGGACAACAAAGTCAAGGTATTGGAGTGGCCATCACAAAGCCCTGACTTCAATCCTATAGAAAATTTGTGGTCAGAACTGAAAAAGTGTGTGCGAGCAAGGAGGCTTACAATCCTGACTCAGTTACACCAGCTCTGTCAGGAGGAATGGGCCAAAATTCACCCAACTTATTGTGGGAAGCTTGTGGAAGGCTACCCGAAACGTTTGACCCAAGTTAAAACATTTTAAGGCAATGCTACCAAATACTGATTGAGTGTATGTAAACTTCTGACCCACTGGGAACGTGATGAAATAAATAAAAGCTGAAATAAATCATTCTCTCTACTATTATTCTGACATTTCACATTCTTAAAATAAAGTGGTGATCCTAACTGACCTAAGACAAGGAATTTTTACTAGGATTAAATGTCAGGAATTGTGAAAAACTGAGTTTAAATGTATTTGGCTAAGGTGTATGTAAACTGACTTCAACTGTATGTCAACTGCAGTTATTCAATTCTCAGTTTCTCTCCCTTTGACTCCTCAGGTGAGGGTGATATTTAGGTAAGGGTGTGATGTCTACAAATGAAAATGTCTGTACAAAAACAAAACAGGCTATTTTAAATCACCCATATTGAAAAAAAATTGAACAATTAGACACCCTATAACCCACACCTACACATTCATGTATCAATATGATTGATGGATTGTGTTGCGCAGTAAGCCGGCTCAAGTGTATAACTGTGGCTCCTTCCACATTCATAGAATAGGCAAGAGGGCCAACCAAGAATAGTTCTATAACTACGCTATATTGTTTATCCTTGTGGGTCCGTTCATGTTTATCAGCATAAAGTACTCTGCAGCCACTTAGTGTGGTGTGGACACCAGGTGAGGCCACACACAGATTCCTATTGAACACTGTCGCTTTAACTACCTTATTTTCTCAATAACAGTCTCTCTCCTTCACTTCATCCCTCTCTCCTCTTCTCCCTAAATCCTCTTGGTTATATCTGCTGTGTTGGTGAACCCCTCCCACATCTGAACTGGCTACATAGAGGGCACAGCATCATCAGAGGTGAGAGGTCACTTGATCAGGTCAACAGGAAGTATTATTAAAGAGATGCTTTACATTGAAATACAGATAGAGATGTAGTTAGTCCCAGAGTTAATGATCCAAGTTCAGTTTTGCATTTCACCTCCTAATTATTATGATGAGTAACAATGTTAGAATAAAAAATAAAAGCAAAAGGCTTACACATGCTATATATCTCTCTCCATCTGTCTCTCGTCTGCAGAGATGTTTTGATGTCAGAGAGGATGCCAACCCCCAGTCCCATCATCGCCATCTAACCCGCTTTTAAGATAACCTTCGGGCCGACTAGAGACACTATTATGTCATTGTGATGAAGTGAGAGAATATTTGGGTAGCACCGATTCATTAATCATATCCCTGCTCCTCTGTTCTTACCTCATTCCCTTTCTGTCTTTTACACCTCTCTCGCCACCTCCTCTTTCTTCCTCTGTTTTTATAATTCTCAACAGATGTGCATTGAAGTACAGATTGAACTTGTATTTATAATATTAATGCATGTATTTAAAACCTTTGGATAATGAAACTTCTTTCAGTAAAGTGTTTCGCATTCTCTACTGGTTGAAATTAAGTCTCTCATTTGATGAAATACTACACATATCCTGTGTTTATCAGATCCATGCAGATGAAGGTCATTAGATATTGAGATGAACTTGTTTTACAGTATTTACATGATGCTTAGGAAGGGTAACGTACAGTTTATTAAATTATATTTCTGGATATATGAATTACAAATCAGCCTTTAACTAGTTAAATCCTGTTTCTAGTCTATTAGTTACAATGTGTAAGTGTTGATATCCCAGGACCAAGATTGGTAAACACTGTTGAAGTGTATAATTGTAATATATACATGCAGACACGGCATCATTGAAAGACTGGAATTTGATACTCCTGGTATTGGATATGACTGAAAAATAATCTCAAAGACATTCATACCTGAACTGCACCTTTATTTGCCAAGGAAGAGTACATGATCAGTGAATATATTAGATGTACAGGCTACAATGTGGGGATGTCATGCATGGTAATAACTACATGTACTGTATATACGACTTGCATTCTTGGCACAAAGTTATATTATATTCTACTCAATCCATAGGCTTCATTAATGTCATTGACTGTTTTTAAGTTGATACAATTGGCTATGATAGCTGAGGTTCATAGCTAGGTTCTGAACTAATATGTATAACTGTAAAGGAGTGCGAAACTGGCGGCAGGGAAGTCACACCCAGGGGAGAAAAACTGGGTAATCAACGGAGCAGTTTTATTCATAAAACCACCGGTAACCAGAACCACAAATAAATGGGTACAAAACCCGTCGCGCACCAGAGAAAACGTGTACATGCACTTACAATAAACAATTCCGCACAAAGACATGGTGGGAACAGAGGGTTAAATACACAACATGTAATGAGGGAAATTGAGACCAGGTGTGTGAGAAGACAAGACAAAACAAATGGAAAATGAAAAGTGGATCGATGATGTCTAGAAGACCGGCGATGCTGACCGCTGAGTGCCGCCCGAACAAGGAAAGGAACCGACTTCGGCGGAAGTCGTGACAGTACCCCCCCCCTTGACGCGCGGCTCCAGCAGCGCGCCGACACCGGCCTCGGGGACGACCCGGAGGGCGAGGCGCAGGGCGATCCGGACGGAGACGGTGGAATTCCTGCAGCATTGAAGGGTCCAACACATCCTCGACCGGAACCCAGCACCTCTCCTCCGGACCGTACCCCTCCCACTCCACGAGGTACTGAAGGCCCCTCGCCCAATGCCTCGAATCCAGTATGGAGCGAAAGGAGTACGCCGGGGGCCCCCCCAATGTCCAGAGGGGGCGGAAGAACCTCCCACACCTCAGACTTCTGGAGTGGGCCAGCCACCACCGGCCTGAGGAGAGACACATGGAACGAGGGGTTAATACGGTAATCGGGGGGAAGTTGTAACCTGTAACAAACCTCGTTCACTCTCCTCAGGCAGGACTTTAAATGGCCCCACAAACTGCGGGCCCAGCAGGGCAGGCGGAGGGGCAGGTTTCGGGTCGAGAGCCAGACCCGGTCCCCCGGTGCGAACACTGGGGCCTCACTGCGGTGATGGTCTGCGCTGTTTTTCTGGTGCAGCACGGCCCGCTGGAGGTGAACATGGGCGGCGTCCCATGTCTCCTCCGCGCGCCTGAACCAGTCGTCCACCGCAGGAGCCTCGGTCTGACTCTGATGCCAAGGAGCCAGAACCAGCTGGTACCCTAGTACGCACTGGAAGGGGGAGAGGTTGGTAGAGGAGTGGCGAAGCGAGTTCTGTGCCATCTCGGCCCAGGGCACGAACGCTGCCCACTCCCCCGGCCGGTCCTGGCAATAAGACCGCAGAAACCTGCCCACATCCTGTTTTACTCTCTCCACCTGCCCATTACTCTCGGGGTGAAACCCTGGCTGATCGAGACCCCCAGACGTTCCACCAGTACCTCCCGCTCAAACAGCGCACTGTCCGACCAATCCCAGGATGACCAGAGGAGGGTGACGTGTGGGCCCAATAGATCAACCAGTCACGGTCAGCAGACGGGACGTACAGACGCCCAGCGGGACACTGGATGGGAGAAGGGCTCTGCACGCAACGCCTGCTCGATGTTCGCGTCCAGCTCCCACACCACCGGCACTACCAGGCAGGAGGCCAGAAGTATGGGAGTATGATCCATGGGCCGCTCCTCTGTGTCATACAGCCGGGACAGTGCGTCTGCCTTCACGTTCTGGGAGCCTGGTCTGTAGGACAGGGTGAAAACAAAACGGGTGAAAAACATGGCCCACCTTGCCTGACGAGGGTTCAGTCTCCTCCTGCCCGGATGTACTCCAGATTGCGGTGGTCAGTCCAGATGAGAAAAGGGTGTTGAGCCCCCTCAAGCCAATGTCTCCACGCCTTCAAGGCCTTGACGAAAGCCAACAGCTCCCGGTCCCTCATGTCATAGTTTCGCTCCGCTGGGCTGAGCTTCTTCGAGAAGAAGACACAGGGGCGGAGCTTCGGTGGTGTACCTGAGTGCTGAGAGAGCACAGCTCCTATCCCAGCCTCGGATGCATCCACCTCCACTATGAACGCCAAAGAGGGATCCGGATGAGCCAGCACCGGAACCGAGGTAAACAGAGCACTCAGGTGACCAAAAGCCCTGTCCGCCTCAGCCGACCACTGCAAACGTACCCTTCAGCAGTGAGGTAATAGGAGCCGCTACCTGACCAAAACCCCGGATAAACCTCCGGTAGTAGTTGGCAAACCCTAAGAACTGCTGCACCTCCTTTACCATGGTGGGAGTCGGCCAATTACACACGACTGAAATGGTCACTCTCCAACTCCACCCTTGAGGTGGAAATGCGGGACCCTAGGAAGGAGACAGACTGCTGGAAGAAAAGGCATTTCTCAGCCTTGATGTACAGATCATGCTCCAACAGGCGACCGAGCACCCTGTGCACCAGGGACAGATGCTCGGCGCGTGTAGCGGAGTATATCAGAATGTCATCAATATACACCACTACACCCTGCCCGTGCAGGTCCCTGAAAATCTTGTCTACAAAGGCTTGGAAGACTGGCGCATTCATCAACCCGTAAGGCATGACGAGGTACTCATAGTGTCCTGAGGTGGTACTGAAAGCCGTCTTCCACTCGTCTCCCTCCCGGATACGCACCAGGTTGTAAGTGATCCTGAGATCTAGTTTGGTGAAGAAGCGCGCCTCGTGCATTGACTCAATCGCTGTGGCTATGAGCGGTAGCAGGTAACTATATTTCACAGTGATCTGGTTCAGGCCTCGATAGTCAATACACCGGCGCAGACCTCCCTCCTTCTTCTTCACAAAAAAGAAACTTGAGGAGGCAGGTGAAGTAGAGGACCGAATGAACCCCTGACGCAGGGATTCAGTGACATATGTTTCCATAGCCACCGTCTCCGCCTGTGATGGGGATACACGTGACTCCTGGGAAGTGCGACGTCTACCAGGAGATTTATCGCACAATCCCCCTGATGATGAGGTGGTAATTGAGTCGCCCTCTTTTTGGAGAAGGCGAGAGCCAAGTCGGAATATTCGGGAGGAATGCGCACGGTGGAGACCTGGTCTGGAATTTCCACCGTAGTAGCACCAACGGAAACCCCTAAACACCTCTCCGAGCACTCTCGCGACCACACCGTGAGAGCCCTTTGTTGCCAAGAAACAGTGGGGTCATGACAAGCTAACCAGGGTAGGCCTAGCACCACAGGAAATGCAGGAGAGTCAGTGAGGAAGAGACTAATTCTCTCCTTGTGACCCCCCTGCGTCACCATGCCCAGAGGAGCGGTGGCCTCCCTAATCAACCCTGACCCTAATGGTCGACTATCTAAGGCGTGAATGGGGAAGGGCACAGCCATGGGAACAATGGGGATCCCTAAACTATAGGCGAACGATCTATCTATAAAATCCCAGCCGCGCCTGAATCGCCGAGCGCCTTATGCTGGGAATGCGGGGACAACTCAGAAAAAGTAACATACAAAAACATATGTGCAACAGAGGGCTCTGGGTGAGAATGGTGCCAGCTCACCTGGGGTGAAGCCAGAGCGCCCTGCCTGCTGCCTCGATCCCCAGAGGAACCAACCCGGCACCGACCGGCAGTGTGCCTTCTGCAGCCACAGATGGTGCACGAGCTGGAACCTCCTCCGGTCTCCCTGCGCACCGCACCTCCCAGCTCCATGGGTATCGGAGAGGTGGTGGGGGAGATGGAACCAACAGACCCCGATCTGGACGTCCGCGGGTAGCCAGCAGGTTATCCAGCCGGATGTACAGGTCCACCAGCTGGTCAAAGGTGAGAGTGGTGTCTCTGCAGGCCAACTCCCGACGGACGTCCTCGAGCAAACAGCGACAATAATGGTCGATCAGGACCCTGTCGTTCCATCCCGCGCCGGCGGCCATGGTCCGAAACTCCAGGGCGAACTCCTGGGCGCTTCTCGTCCCCTGCCTCAGATGGAAGAGGCGCTCACCCGCCGCTCTACCCTCGGGCGGGTGGTCGAAGACTGCCCGGAAGCGGGCGGGTGAACTCCTCGAAATGGTCCAATGCCATGAACTGTACATTTTTTGCATGAATCGTTATGATGTTATTATCACTTACATTTGCTTCCATCCTAGTATTTTTGTCAGCCATCTTTGCTGAAGAAAGTCTCCAGCCTTGGGTCTCATAGCATCAAATTCGTCATGGGAACCACTTGATATGATTGGTCATCGCCCAGCGGTCGCTGCTGGGGATTTGCATAAAGTTGGGAAAAGTTTAGCTTTTTCACCGCCTCCCACGCCACCTTCACACTGCCCAAAGGTCCCCCACCTCCTCCACTTCTCACCGCTTTCCTTCCATTGATATGAATGGGAAGCTGTGTTTACCGCTTTCCTTCCATTGATATGAATGGGAAGCTGTGTTTTACCGCGCGACATCCTGTGCTAGTGTATCATGCCCGTAAGGTTGTGTGTTTATGTGGGTGTGTATTTGTTCTGTTATTCTGACGGTACTGTAACTAGAGCAGGAGGAGATTATGAATGACTATAGGCAATTAAACTGGGGCCCATTATCGGTTCTGTGGTCGATGTGAGCCCAACTGCGCCCATTTTTCTTATCACTAACTGTGTTATGACTGCTGTGTCAGCTGACCTGCTGTGTGTGTCATGTCCAGGGGATCCGGGGGTTTCCTGGAGAGGTGGGGCCAAAAGGACCTCAGGTAAGACTTTCCTATTTTCTTAGGAGTAAAATTAATAAAAACAAATTTAAGGCAGAATCTGTCATTTCAACAGCCTGGTGCTGTCACTTTGTCTAGTAGGATGATGGATGGGGCTGGATAAACACAAAAATTGACACATCTATGGACGCAAGGACAGTCTTTAAGCCCCATGAACAGAACAGAACAGAGATGTAACAAAAGAGAGATGTAACAAAACTCAGTTATAATTACCCAGTCAATAACTGTAATAACAGACATATTGAATCCTGAGACCATATTATTGTAAGAAAAGTCACACGTCTCAAGTCAATACAAGGAAGATTTCGGTGGCACAGAAGTCATTTGATTGACTGCCTTGCAGCGAGAGTCAGCAGGAGTCAGCAGGAGTCAGCGGGAGTCAGTGGGAGTCAGCGAGCGTCAGCGAGAGTCAGTGGGAGTCAGCGTGATTCAGTGGGAGTCAGTGCATTCATCTCTTCTCTTCCTACAGGGACAGAGAGGAGTACTCGAGCAGAAGGGATAAATAGGACCAAAAGGTCCACAGGTGGGAGTCAACATCTCCACAATGATAAGCAATCCCAGTGGAGTGTTTCACACACATGCCAACGAGTATCACGTCATGTTTATTAATTTATTTCAAATGCAGTATAGGCCAATGGAGAAATTAGAATACACATCACGTTAGCAGGTCTATTCAACTGTCTCTGAAATCGTATTATTTCTCAATTAATGATCCGTTATATATCGAGAGAACTAAGACAGTGTTCCATGAAATGGTGCCCCCTGACAACGGTGAGTCAAGGACATTTCTGGTTGCGACAACCAATCATATCTCCGCCTGCAACCAAGAAGTAATCAATAATTGCACTCACCAACCAATTCAAGACGCCAGTGCGACCAAGAAGTAACCAATAATTGACCAATGAGGATAGAGCTATGGCGGGACCTTTAAACGCTAGAAGAGGCCAATGGAAAAATATATTTCCTAATTTCACCTTTATTTAACTAGGTAGGCTAGTTGAGAACAAGTTCTCATTTACAACTGCGACCTGGCCAAGATAAAGCAAAGAAGTTCGACACACAACAACACAGAGTTACACATGGACACAAACATACAGTCAATAATACAGTAGAAAAAGTCTACATACAGTGTGTGCAAACGAGGTAGGATAAGGCATGTAAGGAAATAAATAGGCCATGTTGGCGAAGTAATTACAATATAGCAATTAAACACTGGAATGGTAGATGTGCAGAAGATGAATGTGCAAGTAGAAATACTGGGGTGCAAAGGAGCAAGATAAATAAATACAGTATGGGGATGAGGTGGTTGGATGGGCTATTTACAGATGGGCTATGTACAGGTGCAGTGATCTGTGAGCTGCTCAGACAGCTGGTGCTTAAAGCTAGTGAGGGAGATATGAGTCTCCAGCTTCAGTGATTTTTGCAGTTCTTTCCAGTCATTGGCAGTAGAGAACTGGAAGGAAAGGTGGCCAAAGGAGGAATTGGCTTTGTGGGTGACCAGTGAGATATACCTTCTGGAGCACGTGCTACGGGTGGGTGCTGCTATGGTAACCAGTGAGCTGAGATAAGGCGGGGCTTTACCTAGCAGAGACTTGTAGATGACCTGGAGCCAGTAGGTTTGGTGGCGAGTATGAAGCGAGGGCCAGCCAACGAGACCATTCAGGTCGCAGTGGTGGGTAGTATATGGGGCTTTGGTGACAAAACGGATGGCATTGTGATAGACTGCATCCAATTTGTTGAGTAGAGTGTTGGAGGCTATTTTGAAAATGACATCGCCGAAGTCGAGGATCGGTAGGATGGTCAGTTTTACGAGGGTATGTTTGGCAGCATGAGGGAAGAATGCTTTGTTGCGAAATAAGATGCCAATTCTAGATTTAATTTTGGATTGGAGATGCTTAATGTGAGTCTGGAAGGAGAGTTTACAGTCTAACCAGACACCTAGGTATTTGTAGTTGTCCACATATTCTAGGTCAGAACCGTCCAGAGTAGTGATGCTAGACGGGCGGGCAAGTGCGGGCAGAGATCGATGGAATAGCATGCATTTAGTTTTACTTGCATTTAAGAGCAGTTGGAGGCAATGGAAGGAGAGTTGTATGGCATTGAAGCTCGTCTGGAAGTTAGTTAACACAGTGTCCAAAGAAGGGCCAAAGGTATACAGAATGGTGTCGTCTGCGAAGAGGTGGATCAGAGAATCACTGTCACGGTTGTCGTAAGGAGAGGACCAAAACGCAGCGGGAATATGTACACTCATCTTCTTTTATTGGGACAAAGAAGGAAAAACCCAAAACAAACACGTATACAAAAACACAACGACGAATAACAGGCCGGTAAGGCACAAAGCTATACACAGCACAATCTCCCACAAAAAACCCATGAAAACAAACTCCTAATTATAGGATCTTCAATCAGAAGCAACGATAACCAGCTGCTTTCAATTGAAGGTCCAACCCCAATAAACTAAACATAGAAATAGACTAGACAGAACAAAGAAATACAATAACATAGAACAGTGCCCAAAAACCCTGGAAAACATAAATCAAACACCCCTCTACATAGACACGCACCCCGAACCACATAAACCAAATACCCCCTGCCACGTCCTGACCAAACTACAATAACAAATAACCCCTATACTGGTCAGGACGTGACAATCACCAGCAGCAAGAGCAACATCATTGATGTATACAGAGAAGAGAGTCGGGCCGAGAATTGAACCCTGTGGCATCCCCATAGAGACTGCCAGAGGTCCAGACAACAGGCCCTCCGATTTGACACACTGAACTCTATCAGAGAAGTAGTTGGTGAACCAGGCAAGGCAATCATTTGAGAAACCAAGGCTGTTGAGTCTGCCGATAAGATTGTGGTGATTGACAGAGTCGAAAGCCTTAGCCAGGTCGATGAATACGGCAGCACAGTAATGTCTCTTATCGATGTCGGTTATGATATCGTTTAGGACCTTGAGCGTGGCCGAGGTGCACCCATGACCAGCTCTGAAACCAGATTGCATAGCGGAGAAGGTGCGGTTGGATTTGAAATGGTCGGTAATCTGTTTGTTAACTTGGCTTTCGAAGACCTTAGAAAGGCAGGGTAGGATAGATATAGGTATATAGTAGTTTGGGTCTAGAGTGTCTCACCCTTTGAAGAGGGGGATGACCGCGGCAGCTTTCCATTGTTTGGGAATCTCAGATGATACGAAAGAGACATGGAACAGGCTAGTAATAGGGGTTGCAACAATTTCGTCAGATAATTTTAGAAAGAGAGGGTCCAGATTGTCTAGTCCAGCTGATTTGTAGGGGTCCAGATTTTGCAGCTCTTTCAGAACATCAGCTATCTGGATTTGGGCGAAGAAGAAATTGGGGAGGCTTGGGCGAGTTGCTGTGGGGGGTGCAGGGCTGTTGACTCCGGTAGCCAGGTGGAAAGTATGGCCAGCCGTAGAAAAATGCTTATTGAAATTCTCAATTATAGTGGATTTATCGGTTGTTACAGTGTTTCCTAGCCTCAGTGCAGTGGGCAGCTGGGAGGAGGTGTTCTTGTTCTCCATGGACTTTACAGTGTCCCAGAACTTTTTTGAGTTTGTGCTACAGGATGCAAATTTCTGCTTGAACAAGCTAGCCTTAGCTTTCCTAACTGCCTGTGTATATTGGTTCCTAACTTCCCTGAAAAGTTGCATATAGCGCAGGCTATTCGATGCTTTTGTGTTCGTTACATCCCCTTAACAACTTCAAAACATCACCCTGTTTAACAACAACCCTCGCAAATATTTGTAATGATGCTTCCATTTGTTTTACCTCTGACACAAAGTTGTCTGATTCAAATCTTGAGAAGAAAACATTCAGTTCATTAGCCATGTTCTGGACCTCTTTGTCTCCCAAATTCAGCACTGGTTTTTCCCCTGCCTATGCGTGGGGCACTAGCCATGGATTTAATCCCTTGCCAGGCCACCCTTGCGTTTCCTGAGGAGAGGATCCTCTCCACCCTTTGTATGCCTCCTTGTCCACCAGTATCTGTCTTTTAATCTCACGTTGTACATCTCTTAAAGCCTGTCTATCACCCTCAACATAAACTGCCTTCTTCCTATCAAGTAGTGATTTTAGTTGTTTTGATACCCAAGTCTAATTGTTAGGGAAGATTGTACAGGTTTTAGTAGGCACAGCTGACTCCACACAGAAGTTTACATTAGTCTGAAACAACATCTGTGAGTTCATCAAGATCAGAGCTGCTGTCCTCAAATACCTCCCACATAGTACAGTCAAAACACCCCTGGAGGCCAAATACCTCCCACATAGTATAGTCAAAACACCCCTGGAGACCAAATACCTCCCACATAGTACAGTCAAAACACCCCTGGAGACAAGTGAAATACCTCCCCCATAGTGCAGTCAAAACACCCCTGGAGACAAGTGAAATACCTCCCCCATAGTACAGTCAAAACACCCCTGGAGACAAGTGAAAAATCCTCCCCCATAGTACAGTCAAAACACCCCTGGATACAAGTGAAATACCTCCCACATAGTGCAGTCAAAACACCCCTGGAGACAAGTGAAGCAAACCTCCCCCATAGTACAGTCAAAACACCCCTGGATACAAGTGAAAAACCTCCCACATAGTACAGTCAAAACACCCCTGGAGACAAGTGAAAGTCCTCCCACATAGCTCAGTCAAAACACCCCTGGATACAATTTATTTCCATTTACGTCATTTAGCAGACGTTCTTATCCAGAGCGACAGTAGTGAATGCATACATTTCATACAATTTCATACATTTTTTTTTCTGTGCTGGCCCCCCGTGGGAATCGAATCCACAACCCTGGTGTTGCAAACACCATGCTCTACCAACTGAGCTACAGGGAAGGCTAACAAGTGACATACCTCCCACATAGTACAGTCAAAACACCCCTGGAGACAAGTGAAAAAAACCTCCCACATAGTACAGTCAAAACACCCCTGGAGACAAGTGATACTGTTGTCCTTCCATATCTGGACAGTTTGAACTGTGGGTCAAGCTTGTGACTCTACAAACTGTTGAATGCATGTGCTCTATGTTCTGGTTGTGTAGAGAATGGGGCTTGCAATGCCAGGTTTGTGAGTTTGGTTCCCACAGGGGAATACATTAAAAAAATATATATGTACAGTGAGGGAAAACATTATTTGATCCCCTGCTGATTTTGTACATTTGCCCACTGACAAAGAAATGATCAGTCTATAATTTTAATGGTAGGTTTATTTGAACTATGTGGGAGGTATTTCACTTGTATCCAGAGGTGTTTTGACTGAGCTATGTGGGAGGATTTTTCACTTGTCTCCAGGGGTGTTTTGACTGTACTATGTGGGAGGATTTTTCACTTGTCTCCAGGGTTGTTTTGACTGTACTATGGGGGAGGTATTTCACTTGTCTCCAGGGGTGTTTTGACTGTACTATGTGGGAGGTATTTGGTCCTGCCATACATACCTGCCGTACATACCTACACGTATGCTACGGTCACAAGACGCAGGCCTCCTAATTGTCCCTAGAATTTCTGAGCAAACAGCTGGAGGCAGGGCTTTCTCCTATAGAGTTCCATTTTTATGGAATAGTCTGCCTACCCATGTGAGAGATGCAGACTCGGTCTCAACCTTTAAGTCTTTACTGAAGACTCATCTCTTCAGTGGGTCCTATGATTGAGTGTAGTCTGGCCCAGGAGTGTGAAGGTGAACGGAAAGGCACTGGAGCAACGAACCGCCCTTGCTGTCTCTGCCTGGCCGGTTCCCCTCTCTCCACTGGGATTCTCTGCCTCTAACCCTATTACAGGGGCTGAGTCACGGGCTTATTGGTGTTCTTCCATGCCGTCCCTAGGAGGGGTGCGTCACTTGAGTGGGTTGAGTTACTGACGTGGTCTTCCTGTCTGGGTTGGCGCCCCCCCTTGGGTTGTGCCGTGGCGGAGATCTTTGTGGGCCTTGTCTCAGGATGGTAAGTTGGTGGCTGAAGAAATCCCTCTAGTGGTGTGGGGGCTGTGCTTTGGCAAAGTGGGTGGGGTTATATCCTTCCTGTTTGGCCCTGTCCGGGGGTATCGTCGGATGGGGCCACAGTGTCTCCTGACCCCTCCTGTCTCAGCCGCCAGTATTTATGCTGCAGTAGTTTATGTGTCGGGGGGCTAGGGTCAGTCTGTTATATCTGGAGTATTTCTCCTGTCTTATCCGGTGTCCTGTGTGAATTTAAATATGCTCTCTCTAATTCTCTCTTTCTTTCTTTTTCTCTCTCGGAGGACGTGAGCCCTAGGACCATGCCTCAGGACTACCTGACATGATGACTCCTTGCTGTCCCCAGTCCACCTGGCCGTGCTGCTCCTCCAGTTTCAACTGTTCTGCCTGCGGCTATGGAACCCTGACCTGTTCACCGGACGTGCTACCTGTCCCAGACCTGCTGTTTTCAACTCTCTAGAGACAGCAGGAGCAGTAGAGATACTCTGAATGTACGGCCATGAAAAGCCAACTGACATTTACTCTTGAGGTGCTGACTTGTTACACCCTCGACAACTATGACTATTATTATTAGATCATGCTGGTCATTTATGAACATTTTAACATCTTGGCCATGTTCTGTTATAATCTCCACCCGGCACAGCCAGAAGAGGACTGGCCACCCCTCATAGCCTGGTTCCTCTCTAGGTTTCTTCCTAGGTTTTGGCCTTTCTAGGGAGTTTTTCCTAGCCACCGTGCTTCTACACCTGCATTGCTTGCTGTTTGGGGTTTTAGGCTGGGTTTCTGTACAGCACTTTGAGATATCAGCTGATGTCAGAAGGGCTATATAAATACATTTGATATGATTTGAACAGTGAGGAGACAGAATAACAACAAAAAAATCCAGAAAAAAACATCAAAAATTTCATAAAATGATTTGCATTTTAATGAGGGAAATAAGTATTTGACCCCTCTGCAAAACATTACTTAGTACTTGGTGGAAAAACCCTTGTTGGCAATCACAGAGGTCAGACGTTTCTTGTAGTTGGCCACCAGGTTTGCACACATCTCAGGAGGGATTGTGTCCCACTCCTCTTTGCAGATCTTCTCCAAGTCATTAAGGTTTAAAGGCTGACGTTTGGCAACTCGAACCTTCAGCTCCCTCCACAGATTTTCTATGGAATAAAGGTCTGGAGACTGGCTAGGCCACTCCTGTCACAAACGTCGACAGGATTAGACCAAAGCGCAGCGTGTATAGTGCTCATCTTCATTTATTTTGAGAGAACGCTTAAACATAATAACCAAATGACAAACAGTTCCATAAGGTACACAGACTATACAGAAAACAAACACCCAACAAAACCCAAAGAAAAACAGGCTGCCTAAGTATGGCTTCCAATCAGAGACAACGAAAGACACCTGCCTCTGATTGGAAACCATACTCGGCCACACATGGAAAATGAAACATAGAAACAGAAAACTAGAACAAATCCCCTAGAAACAGACCAACCCCAAAACACACAAAACAACCCCCCTGCCACGCCCTGACCATTCTACTATGGCAAAATGACCCTTCTCACTGGTCAGGATGTGACAACTCCAGAACCTTAACGTGCTTCTTCTTGAGCCACTCCTTTGTTGCCTTGGCCGTGTGTTTTGGGTCATTGTCATGCTGGAATACCCATCCACGACCCATTTTCAATGCCCTGGCTGAGGGAAGGAGGTTCTCACCCAAGATTTGACGGTGTTCTTGGGGTCATAGGCAGCATTCCTCCTCCTCCAAACACGGCGAGTTGAGTTGATGCCAAAGAGCTCCATTTTGGTCTCATCTGACCACAACACTTTCACCCAGTTGTCCTCTGAATCATTCAGATGTTCATTGGCAAACTTCAGACGGGCATGTATATGTGCTTTCTTGAGCAGGGGAACCTTGCGGGTGCTGCAGAATTTCAGTCCTTCACGGCTTAGTGTGTTACCAATTGTTTTCTTGGTGACTATGGTTCCAGCTGCCTTGAGATCATTGACAAGATCCTCCTGTGTAGTTCTGGGCTGATTCCTCACCATTCTCATGATCATTGCAACTCCACGAGGTGAGATCTTGCATGGAGCCCCAGGCCGATGGAGATTGACAGTTCTTTTGTGTTTCTTCCATTTGCGAATAATCGCACCAACTGTTGTCACCTCACCAAGCTGCTTGGCCATGGTCTTGTAGCCCATTCCAGCCTTGTGTAGGTCTACAATCTTGTCCCTGACATCCTTGGAGAGCTCTTTGGTCTTGGCCATGTTGGAGAGTTTGGAATCTGATTGATTGCTTCTGTGGACAGGTGTCTTTTATACAGGTAACAAGCTGAGATTAGAAGCACTCCCTTTAAGAGTGTGCTCCTAATCTCAGATCGTTACCTGTATAAAAGACACCTGGGAGCCAGAAATCTTTCTGATTGAGAGGGGGTCAAATACTTATTTCCCTCAATAAAATGCTAATCAATTTATAACATTTTTGACATGCGTTTTTCTGGATTTTTGTTGTTGTTCTGTCTCTCACTGTTCAAATTAACCTACCATTAAAATTATAGACTGATCATTTCTTTGTCAGTGGGCAAACGTACAAAATCAGCAGGGGATCAAATACTTTTTTCCCTCACTGTAAGCATATGCATTCACTACTGTAAGTCGCTCTGGATGAAAGTGTCTGCTAAATGACTAAAATCTAAAAATGTATTGAATGTAGTGATCTAGGCTCCACTGGTGTGGAACGTTACAGCCAGTCCCTATTCAAGCAGTCATCGAGCCGTATGGCGTTTCATTGCTGCTCTCTTCTGGTCCAACGAAGCTGTATAACTAAGTTTGTCACAGCAGTCATCTATATTTCAAATGAAGCTTTTCCCTCCTCACATTCTATTGCATTGTACTGTTTAGTAAAGACACCGTATAGGCTATGGATTCGAATGATATCAGTGATTAACATCCACATAGGCCAGTTACATTGTTTTAATAAGTGTTCTTCCTAACATGAACAACGAGGAACAGAGATTTTATTTTCAGGGTTAAAGCATTGCACATCCCATTGCACATCCCCTTATCTAAAATGAAGCAGAATTGTTATTTATTGTTTTATTTAATCTTTATATAACCAGTGTCGTGTCTTCGGCTATGCCAGATTAAGTGATATGACATGCTAACTTATAAAATGATTTCTCTGTAATTAATATTACCTGATTAAGCTAATCATGTAAATGTAATTAACTAGAAAGTCGGGGCACCACGGAATAACGTTTATAGAGCCGTTATCTTCCGAATAAACTCTTAAAATACTTAGTGATATTTTACATCGATAGCAGTCAATATTAACCCTTATCTTATTTTCATTATTCTCATAATGAAAGTTGTAAATTCTTGGTTATCTTCACGAACCCTGGCTAACAAGTTGAATCAGCAATACCAAATTGGGTTTAATTATTTATTTACTAAATACCTAAAATTATCACACAGAATTACAAATACACCGAATACAAATGATGTCATACATGACGGCTGGTTACACAAAGGAAAGGGGGTTGGGCTTGAATGAAAGAGCGGGAAGATTTAGGAACCACAAACAGCAGCTATGCTATCGTAAATACATTATCTTATGCATTCTAAATTACCGCCCATTTGGAAAAGGAAAATGCAATAAATATTTACTCTGAGCTGCGCTTCGGTAGGTTGGTCGTAGATGCTGGCCGGGTTGGCCAACAGATCTTCCTGTACTCGGAACAATGTCTCTGGTGGTAAATTGGATACGTGGTGGTATCTTCGTCTGTTTGTTAGACTGGATCCGTCGTCCGTCCTTTCCTAGCCTCTCTGGGGTATGTGGGACGAACTCGTCCCACCTACGTAACAGCTACTGAAATTCCAGTGGCGCGATTTTTGAATCGTTAGAAATACTATTACTTCAATTTCTCAAACATATGACTATTTTACAGCTATTTAAAGACAAGAATCTCGTTAATCTAACCCCACTGTCCGATTTCAAAAAGGCTTTACAACGAAAGCAAAACATTAGATTATGTCAGCAGAGTGCCCAGCCAGAAAAAATCAGACACCCATTTTTCAAGCTAGCATATCATGTCACATAAACCCAAACCACAGCTAAATGCAGCACTAACCTTTGATGATCTTCATCAGATGACACACCTAGGACATTGTGTTATACAATACATGCATGTCTGTTCAATCAAGTTCATATTTATATCAAAAAACAGCTTTTTGCATTAGCATGTGACGTTCAGAAAAAGCATAACCCCCGCAAACTTCCGGGGAATTTACTAACAGTTTGCTAAATTACTCACGATAAACGTTCACAAAAAGCATAACAATTATTTTAAGAATTATAGATACATTACTCCTCTATGCACTCGATATGTCCGATTTTAAAATAGCTTTTCGGATGAAGCACATTTTGCAATAATCTAAGTACATAGCCCGGCATTACAGGGCTAGCTATTTAGATACCCACCCAGGTCAGCCTCCACCAAAATCACATTTCCTATAAGAAAAATGTTCTTACCTTGCTTGTTCTTCATCAGAATACACTGCCAGGACTTCTACTTCAATAACAAATGTTGGTTTGGTCCCAAATAATCCATCGTTATATCCAAACAGCGACGTTTTGTTCGTGAGTTCTAGACACTATCAGAATGCTTCTTCACGGTCCCGCGCATGGCGCATTGGCGTGTCAAAAATGTCTAAATATTCCATTACCGTACTTCGAAGCATGTCAACCGCTGTTTAAAACCAATTTTTATGCCATTGAACTCGTAGATAAGTGATAATATTCCGACCGGGAGTATGCATTGAGCCTAAACAGCCGAATAAAATTTCTCCTCAGAAGCGACTCGTGCACGCGCCTCATTCAAAGGTCCTCGGAGCAGCCACTTACAAAAGGTGATAATGTGTTTCAGCCTGAGGCTCCCTCGTAAACCTTCAGTTATTTCCCGGGCTCTGAGAGCCTATCGGAGCCCTGGGAATTGTCACGTTACAGCTAAGATCCTTACTTTTCAATAAAAAGATGCAAGACGCACGACTCCTTGTCAGACAGGGTACTTCCTGCTTGAAACCTTGTCAGGTTTTTGCCTGCCATAGGAGTTCTGTTATACTCACAGACACCATTCAAACAGTTTTAGAAAATTCAGAGTGTTTTCTATCCAAACCTGAACAATAATATGCATATTCTAGCTTCTGAGTTGGTGTAGGAGGCAGTTAAAAATGGGAACATATTTTTTCCAAAATTCTCAATACTGCCCCCTAGCCCAGACAGGCTAGCCCACGTCGACAGCGGCCGCTGCTAACTCAACGGCTAGGAAGTATCACTTCTGTAGTGAATAAGCTCAAAGTTCATACCAGTTCATACCATAGCTCACGCCAAGGTTGGCTTAGTTCTGTTCTTGACATGTGTGTCCTTCTAACGTAGAGGCTGCAGACCTCACGTACTGGAACAACCTGGTTATCTTTTCGTCAAAGGCTTATATAGTGGAGAGGGGGAAAGGATGTGTTTCATCGTTTATAACCCCTCCTCTTCACAGGGGTGGGCCACTGATCAAGCAGGGCACTTTCCTTATGAAAACCCAAATCTCTCATTTGGAAGCTAACATTACATTTAATCTCCTAACAAACAATTTCAATATCAAACATTTCAATTGCATAACAATTCCATGTGACTCTGATAACTAGAGGGTGTATACTTTCCCAGGTACAGTTTATGTCGTCCTGTCATCAGTCATAATGTCACAGATAACAATGAACTGACATCCATACTCATTACGTTATCAAGCATATTTCCAACTGGTTTTAATACCAAAATATGGTTCCTTTCCCCATTTGTTTGATGTTCCCAGACTCTCTATATTTAACAGGACAGCAGTCCTTCAGTAGGGTCAGTAAGAGAAGGGAAGGGAGAAAGGTATTTATGGGGGGGGGTCATAAACCTTACCCACAGGCCAACGTCATGACACCAGGAAGGGCCCATTGAGATTTCAAATATCTTTTTCAAGAGCATCCTGGCCAAGATATGCAGCGCCAAGTCATTACACAATTACAGACAAACAACATGAAAAACTACACGTAATCTAGTAAAAACCATAGAATTCACAAGAGTATAACAAAATCATAAAACAGCAAATTAAAAACATTGACAGGTCAGTGAATCAGCCTTAAAATCCTTCATCAATAATTTAAAAACACCAATGGGCCCTCCGCCATCTCATTCCCCTTCAGTAGTTGGTGACTAAGCTGTCACACATCCTGTCACACTGCCTGCAGGCCAACTGTCTGATTTTCTATGTCCAGGGGATTGAAGGCCCCCAGCGAGACCCGGGAGCCAGTGGACGCGATAGCCCAAAGGATTGTTCATCACCCTTTTTAATTAGCGATTATGCTAATACAGCAGCTTTTTATCCCCTCCCCAGTGTGTGGGCTTTTCTCCGCTCTCCGAATAGCTACTGATAATACGATAATTATCCCTCCCAATGTTATATTTTGTTTACCAAAGCGCATTTGGGCTGAAAAAGTAATTGTAGTCTTTCATTGTTGAGTAAATGGGCTATTGTCTTGAATTTTTAAATAGCTTTCTGTTTTATGAAGGAGGCATCATCAGGTCTGTGTGTGTTGAGAATGATGGGGTAGTCTGTCATGCAATCTTGTTTGTGTGACCACATGAGCTTGTGTTTGTTTGTGCGTGCATGCATTTGATTGTGTGTGTCTGTATGCTGTAGAGTGAGTGTGTGTATGCTTGTAAGTGAGCATGTATAGTATGTGTGTGTGAATGTATGCCGGTGAGTGAGTGAGCATGTGTGTGTGTGTGTGCTTGCGAGTGAGCGCATGTGTGTGCTTCTGTGTTTAGCATGCTAACTTTCTAAGTGTCTGTATTCAGGGACGCTCCGGGTAACGAGGGGCCGATGGCTCTCCAGGACTGCAAGGTCCAAAGGTGAGAAAGGCACCTGGAATCACACCACATGATAGGAGTATTTTTTTAATTTTACCTTTATTTACAGTGAGGGAAAAAAGTATTTGATCCCCTGCTGATTTTGTACGTTTGCCCACTGACAAAGAAATGATCAGTCTATAATTTTAATGGTAGGTTTATTTGAACAGTGAGAGACAGAATAACAACAAAAAAATCCAGAAAAACGCATGTCAAAAATGTTATAAAATGATTTGCATTTTAATGAGAGAAATAAGTATTTGACCTCTCTGCAAAAAATGACTTAGTACTTGGTGGCAAAACCCTTGTTGGCAATCACAGAGGTCAGACGTTTCTTGTAGTTGGCCACCAGGTTTGCACACATCTCAGGAGGGATTTTGTCCCACTCCTCTTTTGCAGATCTTCTCCAAGTCATTAAGGTTTCGAGGCTGACGTTTGGCAACTCGAACCTTCAGCTCCCTCCACAGATTTTCTATGGGATTAAGGTCTGGAGACTGGCTAGGCCACTCCAGGACCTTAATGTGCTTCTTCTTGAGCCACTCCTTTGTTGCCTTGGCCGTGTGTTTTGGGTCATTGTCATGCTGGAATACCCATCCACGACCCAGTTTCAATGCCCTGGCTGAGGGAAGAAGGTTCTCACCCAAGATTTGACGGTACATGTCCCCGTCCATCGTCCCTTTGATGCGGTGAAGTTGTCCTGTCCCCTTAGCAGAAAAACACCCCCAAAGCATAATGTTTCCACCTCCATGTTTGACGGTGGAGATGGTGTTCTTGGGGTCATAGGCAGCATTCCTCCTCCTCCAAACACGGCGAGTTGAGTTGATGCCAAAGAGCTCCATTTTGGTCTCATCTGACCACAACACTTTCACCCAGTTCTCCTCTGAATCATTCAGATGTTCATTGGCAAACTTCAGACAGGCATGTATATGTGCTTTCTTGAGCAGGGGGACCTTGCGGGCGCTGCAGGATTTCAGTCCTTCACGGCGTAGTGTGTTACCAATTGTTTTCTTGGTGACTATGGTTCCAGCTGCCTTGAGATCATTGACAAGATCCTCCTGTGTAGTTCTGGGCTGATTCCTCACCGTTCTCATGATCATTGCAACTCCACGAGGTGAGATCTTGCATGGAGCCGCAGGCCGAGGGAGATTGACAGTTCTTTTGTGTTTTTTCCATTTGCGAATAATTGCACCAACTGTTGTCACCTTCTCACCAAGCTGCTTGGCCATGGTCTTGTAGCCCATTCCAACCTTGTGTAGGTCTACAGTCTTGTTCCTGACATCCTTGGAGAGCTCTTTGGTCTTGGCCATGTTGGAGAGTTTGGAATCTGATTGATTGATTGCTTCTGTGGACAGGTGTCTTTTATACAGGTAACAAACTGAGATTAGGAGCACTCCCTTTAAGAGTGTGCTCCTAATCTCAGCTCGTTACCTGTATAAAAGACACCTGGGAGCCAGAAATCTTTCTGATTGAGAGGGGGTCAAATACTTATTTCCCTCATTAAAATGCAAATCATTTTATAACATTTTTGACATGCGTTTTTCTGGATTTTTTGGTTGTTATTCTGTCTCTCACTGTTCAAATAAACCTACCATTAAAATTATAGACTGATCATTTCTTTGTCAGTGGGCAAACGTACAAAATCAGCAGGGGATCAAATACTTTTTTCCCTCACTGTAACTATGCTAGTCAGTTAAGAACAAATTCTTATTTTCAATGACAGCCTAGGAACAGTGGGTTAACTGCCTTGTTTAGGGGCAGAACAACAGATTTTTACCTTGTCAGTTTGGGAATTCGATCTTGCAACATTTTGGTTACTAGTCCGCTCTTACCACTAGGCTACCTGCCACCCCAAAGTAGCCTCTGGACCTCTCTCTGGACCTCTCTCTGGACCTCTCTCTCTCTCTCTCTCTCTCTCTCTCCTAGTCACACCTCCTCTGCCGTCAGCCCCCATCATCACTGACTCAGTGCCATAGAAGTGTCCCACCCCTGTTAGCCAAGTCTCTTCTGTTTCCTCTGTCCATTGATATCTGTTGTTTAAAAGTTACACCTCTGCCCACTTAGATGGGTTGGAGTTGTGAAAATACAGGGCCTAAAATGTAAGCTGCTTACTAGAACATGCTGATTACGTAAAAATTGCTAAAATTATTACATTATAAAGTGGAACTGACAGCGTTTTAACTACTTTAGGGAGTTTTTCCTAGCCACCGTGCTTCTACACCTGCATTACTTGCTGTTTGGGGTTTTAGGCTGGGTTTCTGTACAGCACTTTGAGATATCAGCTGATGTAAGAAGGACTTTATAAATACATTTGATTTGATACTTTGCAGATATGAAAACAGACAATCATAATATCAGTAAAAAAAATATTAAATTCACAGTTCATGCTACAAAACCACCTTCATAAAAGGTTTTAAAAATATATAGAAATATATATATTTGACTCAACATTCCATGATGTACACTAAGACATTGTTGGCAGAATAGATGGACGCAGTTCAATGCATGATTAAAATAATTCACCAATACATTTCTTGGTAGTCCAAAACATATTGTTATCAGGTTGTAAATCACAGCTGGCCTGGTACATTGTTTGTTGCCTCCATTCAGGATGTACTGTTTCAGATTCAATGACTCAATATATTGGACAAAAACAGACGAATGTATCTAAGGCTGGGAATGTCAATACAATCAAACTAACAATGATCACAAGGCAATCATAACTTGGCTAATATGCTAGCGTATCTATTTATGTAGAAAGATAAAAACACAGAGCCCAACATTAGCTAGCTAGCTAGCTGCTAGGAGGACATCATGTCATTGGAGAATTACATTTTTTGTCATTTAGCAGACATTTTTAGTCATTTAGCAGACGCTCTGCTAGTGAATACATACATTTCATTTCATGCATTTTTTTTTGTACTGAGCAGTGGAAGAGTGTTCTCTCATTTGCAAGCTAGCCAACTTTAGACAGTTAGCTTGGGTGCTTGGTTGGTACAACGCATGCATTGGCCGGCAAGCTGCAGAAGGATGAGCAGGCTATTCCCCATCATTCAATTTTGATGGCCAACTAGCTGAAAAAGTTTGAGCGGTTTTACCTAATGTTCCTTCATTAGATTTTAGTTCATCTTGTTGTTGATGTGCATATCGGGAAAGATAGTCTACCTTTTCATGGTTGTTTGCTCAATAGGGCTGTAAAGTTCCCAAATGTAAGAAAACTCCATGGTATTTAGCTACATATTTACAGAAATCAATTCAAGTTTATTTTTGTGTTTTTTTGCCGAATGTTTGAAAGTGATCTAAAGTCGCTTTGTTGGAACTGCCTGTAAACACAAAGTCCAGATCAAAGTGGATGATGGCAGGCCCCTTGTGACAAATGGCTTGTTTGCATATAGGCCTACTGTACATATTGGCTATGGCGCACCGGTCTGCGTAGACTCCGGTCCTGGATGAGACAGATGTTTTTAAATCAGTTTTTATTTACTGCAGTGTCTTAATTGTCCGAAAGCACGGTTGCTTTCCCACTCTTTGCTATAGAATTTTCATAAATGCCTTAGTATACATCATTCCCAAACATTCTATGAATTTATGAAAATGTAAAAATGACCATATTTAAGCACTCGCTTGTCAGAAAATGTAAAAAAAGATTTAATGTTGCGCAAATGCGGTCAGTTACAATTTAATGTGGTCCATTAAATGGTGCTGGATAAAGTGTAAAGTTAGTTTTTAAAGTTAGTATTTTTGGGCAGGGTAAGCTGACCCTAGCTCTCTGCCTACGGACTACTTCCACACAGATATTGGGGCAGGGTACGCTGAACATAGCTCTCTGCCTACGGACTACTTCCACCCAGAGCCTCCACTAAGAAGATTCAGCATGTCACCTTTCAATCGTTAGGGCACACCAGGAGAGTCAGGCTTCCCCGGGTCACTGGGCATTAACAGTCTGCCTCAGTTCAAAGGTCACAAGGTAAGGACATCAGCACGCACCACCATAGACTTTGGGTCTCTATTAATCTTTCCTTGATTCCTTACATCCTCTCTCTTCGCCTCTCTCTTCTCAAAAAAGCCTTGGACAAGAACATTTGATGGGAGGGGTCCTTTTAACCTTCTCCAATATGGTTGAGAAGGTGGTGAGGAGAAAGGATGCGAGGAATCAAGGAAAGACGACTGAGATGGAGCCCGAAATCTCAGTTAACAAAACTGTGTTATAACCTGTAGGGGATCCATTTGGCTTAATGAGGCAGCGTGTTGCTCTAAAGAGAGGATTTATCAGTGATTTATGGCTCTCCGTGTCAGGGAGCTTGATCATTTGCATGTATTGCAGTAAACATTGATGCCTTTTTACAAAATCCATATTTCATTCCTCTTACGTGTTATCATTCACACACACGCACTGAGAGCTTGTCCTTCATGCTGTACGCAGGCATGCTCAGACACCTGCTCGTTGATTATTACAGCCATATGTTACACAATATTTTTCAGGGGGAAATTAGAGAGGCGTGTCCCAGAGGAAGTCTGGTATCTTCATCTTCGTTTCGTCTGTCTCAGAAACACGGGGCGGCTCGGTTCATTGTCATTTATTCTCTTCATAGTTACATTCTGGTTGGTGGATGGTTGTTCCAGTGACTTGTAGAGCTCACATGACACAGCATATGGAACAATGGCCTATTATCTAAACAATCAAGATCATACTTAGAACCCAGCACTGTACATAGAACTCTATTCTGCACTAAACACCCTGCACTGTACAGAACCTATTTCTGCACTAAGAACCCTACACTTTACCTGGAGCCCTACACTATACCTGGAGCCCTACACTATACCTGGAGCCCTACACTATACCTGGAGCCCTACACTATACCTGGAGCCCTACACTATACCTGGAGCCATACACTATACCTGGAGCCCTGTACTATACCTAGAGCCCGGCACTGTACCTAGAACCCCGTACTGTACCTAGAACCCCTTACTGTACCTAGAACCCCTTACTATACCTGGAGCCCTGTACTATACCTAGAGCCCTGCACTATACCTAGAACCCTGTACTGTACCTAGAGCTCTGTACTATACCTAGAGCCCGGCACTATACCTAGAGCCCTGTACTATACCTAGAGCCCTGTACTATACCTAGAGCCCGGCACTATACCTAGAGCCCGGCACTATACCTAGAGCCCTGTACTGTACCTAGAGCCCTGTACTGTACCTAGAGCCCTGTACTGTACCTAGAGCCCTGTACTATACCTAGAGCCCTGTACTATACCTAGAGCCCGGTACTGTACCTAGAACCCGGCACTGTACCTAGAACCCGGCACTGTACCTAGAACCCGGCACTGTACCTAGAGCCCTGCACTATACCTAGAGCCCTGTACTGTACCTAGAGCCCCGCACTATACCTAGAACCCTGTACTATACCTAGAGCCCTGCACTGTACCTAGAACCCTGGACTATACCTAGAGCCCTGTACTATACCTAGAGCCCTGTACTATACCTAGAGCCCTGTACTATACCTAGAGGCCTGGACTATACCTAGAGCCCGGCACTATACCTAGAGCTCTGTACTATACCTAGAACCCTGCACTATACCTAGAGCCCTGCACTGTACCTAGAACCCTGTAATGTACCTAGAGCCCTGTACCCAGAGCCCTGCACTATACCTAGAGCCCGGCACTATACCTAGAACCCTGTACTATACCTAGAACCCTGTACTGTACCTAGAACCCTGTACTGTACCTAGAGCCCTGTACTATACCTAGAGCCCTGTACTATACCTAGAGCCCTGTACTGTACCTAGAACCCTGTACTGTACCTAGAGCCCTGTACTGTACCTAGAGCCCTGCACTATACCTAGAGCCCTACACTATACCTAGAGCCCTGTACTATACCTAGAGCCCTGCACTATACCTAGAACCCTGCACTATACCTAGAGCCCTGTACTATACCTAGAGCCCTGTACTATACCTAGAGCCCTGTACTATACCTAGAGCCCTGTACTATACCTAGAGCCCTGCACTATACCTGGAACCCTGTACTATACCTAGAGCCCTGTACTATACCTAGAGCCCTGCACTATACCTAGAGCCCTGCACTATACCTAGAGCCCTACACTATACCTAGAGCCCTGCACTGTACCTACAGCCCTGCACTGTACCTAGAGCCCTGCACTGTACCTAGAGCCCTGCACTGTACCTAGAACCCTGTACTATACCTAGAACCCTGTACTATACCTAGAGCCCTGTACTATACCTAGAGCCCTGTACTATACCTAGAGCCCTGTACTATACCTGGAGACCTGTACTATACCTAGAGCCCTGCACTATACCTAGAGCCCTGTACTATACCTAGAGCCCTGTACTGTACCTAGAGCCCTGTACTGTACCTAGAGCCCTGTACTATACCTAGAGCCCTGGACTGTACCTAGAGCCCTGGACTGTACCTAGAGCCCGGCACTATACCTAGAGCCCTGTACTATACCTAGAGCCCTGTACTATACCTAGAGCCTTGTACTGTACCTAGAGCCCTGGACTGTACCTAGAGCCCTGTACTGTACCTAGAGCCCTGTACTATACCTAGAGCCCTGTACTATACCTAGAGCCCTGCACTATACCTAGAGCCCTGTACTATACCTAGAGCCCTGTACTATACCTAGAGCCCTGCACTATACCTAGAGCCCTGTACTATACCTAGAGCCCTGTACTATACCTAGAGCCCTGTACTATACCTAGAGCCCGGCACTATACCTAGAGCCCTGTACTATACCTAGAGCCCTGTACTATACCTAGAGCCCTGTACTATACCTAGAGCCCGGTACTATACCTAGAGCCCGGTACTATACCTAGAGCCCTGTACTATACCTAGAGCCCTGTACTATACCTAGAGCCCTGTACTGTACCTAGAGCCCTGTACTATACCTAGCCATTGTATCTCTACAGGACACCGACAACAAAATAATGAATTCAAGTCACGTCTTAGTCACACTTTACTTTCCTTAGGGGAGGAACAAAGTTTCTCACACCGCAGTCGGTCCTCCCTTAAGGGCCCTGTGCTGTGACTACAGAGCGCAGCGTCTTTTGCGCTCTGCTTTGATTCATGCTACCTATAGCCTTACGATCACAGCGGGGCGGCCCTGATAGAGGCAGATAGCAGAGCAGCGTGGAGGGAAGGGAAACTCAGGTGATGTGGTTTTTAAAGGTCGATGAAACCCTCGCATCTCTCCTTGGCCGTGAATGCTAATGATGACCTTTTAGAAGTAAGTGCACTCCTACCCCCCCATCCCCGTATCTTATTCCAGAGTGAACGAGGCACCGATGGAGCCCCCTGGACCCCCGGAACGTGAGTGAACGCAGTTAAATGACCAGGCCACTAGGTGGCAGTAGATGTCATATTGACTTTGACCACAAGGAAGTTTTTCCTTCAGTCTTCACAGACTGAAGACACCCCCCTCAAAAAAAAAAGAATTTATCACAAATATCAGACATATTGGATTAACCTGTCATATTTACATAACACTAGGGGTAAACAATTTGTAGTCATAACTTTCCCTGCGGTGACTGCACTGGCTGTATTTTATATAAAACAGAATTAGGCAGACAGTGTCGTTTATTAATTTTTTTTTACCTCAGCATCAACTGTTGTAAGAAGGCAACAAGGAAAAAAAACATATTTCTGCTTTCATCAGAGCAGAGTGAATGCAGAGTTGTGGAAGAGACAGTGTCTTTGATATTCAAGCAGAACGTTTTTTTAACAGGCTCTTACCCTCCTTCTATGCCAGGGTGAAGCAGGGCCCAGGGGAGGCAAAGGAGAGGTTTGTAAGAACTAGGCTACTGCATCACATTTCTCCTACACTACGCACGTCACGTCAATATGAACTTCTACCTGCCACACGGAAACCAATGTGACGTTCTACCTGCCACACGGAAACCAATGTGACGTTCTACCTGCCACACGGAAACCAATGTGACGTTCTACCTGCCACACGGAAACCAATGTGACGTTCTACCTGCCACACAGAAACCAATGTGACGTTCTACCTGCCACACGGAAACCAATGTGACGTTCTACCTGCCACACGGAAACCAATGTGACGTTCTACCTGCCACACGGAAACCAATGTGACCAGTGTGACGTTCTACCTGCCACACAGAAACCAATGTGACGTTCTACCTGCCACACAGAAACCAGTGTGACGTTCTACCTGCCTGCCACACAGAAACCAGTGTGAAGTTCTAACTGCCACACGGAAACCAATGTGACGTTCTACCTGCCACACGGAAACCAGTGTGACGTTCTACCTGCCTGCCACACAGAAACCAGTGTGACGTTCTACCTGCCACACGGAAACCAGTGTGATGTTCTACCTGCCGCACAGAAACCAATGTGACGTTCTACCAATGTGACGTTCTACCTGCCACACAGAAACCAGTGTGACGTTCTACCAATGTGACGTTCTACCTGCCGCACAGAAACCAATGTGACGTTCTACCAATGTGACGTTCTACTTGCCACACAGAAACCAATGTGACGTTCTACCTGCCACACGGAAACCAATGTGACGTTCTACCTGCCACACAGAAACCAATGTGACGTTCTACCTGCCACACAGAAACCAATGTGACGTTCTACCTGCCACACGGAAACCAATGTGACGTTCTACCTGCCACACGGAAACCAATGTGACGTTCTACCTGCCACACGGAAACCAATGTGACGTTCTACCTGCCACACAGAAACCAATGTGACCAGTGTGACTTTCTACTTGCCACACGAAAATGAATGTGACGTTTTACCTCACGGTTAACAGAAAGGCAGTTGGTGACCATATTTCTCCTCAGGGTCTTCAGAAAGGCACCACGGGGATATCGGCGTCAGAGGCACCAACGGGAAGAAAGGGGACATGGGACACAGGGGTGGCCACTGGCCTGTGTGGATCTCCCGGTGAGGACGGTTTGCCTGGGCAACCAGGAACACCAGGCTACCCTGGGAAGCCTGTGAGTTTTTCTGAATCCTGACCTTTCTCTAAAATCACCCTGTCCGTTTCTCCAAACCTTTGCCATCCAGGCGCCAACCGTCTTACCCATTGTGGCCTTATCTGTGTCTTACAGGGGAAGCCTCCCTCTGACAACCACTTGATGAAGCTCTGCAGGGTTGTGTTGCAGAGTAAGTACCTGTCACAGCCCACCCAGCGGTAGCTCGGCAGTGTCAATAACTAAAGTGCAAATTGAAGTAAGCTTGAAAGCGCATGAATTGCTGTTGACTCAGCAGCTTAAGACTGTCGGGATTAAACAATACACACATATATTGAAATGTAAATTGAGTGTAGGGACTTGACTACGCCTTTGAATTCATGTTGAATATGTACATTTTCTTATGGGGTGGATCAGCTTTAATATTGCAGACAGATTGTGGCTTCCATCAATGTAATTGTCTGCATCATTTCCAATTCCCCATATATATATATATATATATATTTTTTAAATATATTTTCCTTTATTTCCTCCTAACCCTACCATCCCTCCCCTATAATAAACGAATGAGCAACCACACTTTGGCTTCTGCTTTACTTCCAGCTTATACAGTACATACTACTGTATATACATTTTACAGACACAGTATATTTTACATGAGTTATCTTTTATTTTTTAGCCCCGCCCTACAGCTCCATCCAACCCCTCCCATCTCTCTCTGAAGACCATCCAGTTTCTATTTGCCATATATTTTCCAGTTATGCTGTGTTGTTTTACAAAATTTCTGAACCTTTCTATTCTCATAGTTTCTACAGATTGTAAATTAAAGATAAAACTTTTTTTTTTTGCTAAGAGTACTATTATATTATTGATTGATTGACTATGACTTTTCAAATCACCCAGCAGTGCTATTGGCAGAGTTAGCTCCAGGTATGAATATGTATTTAAAGCAGGAAGGTAAAACAGTAACATTCATACAGTATCATATTACATTCAGTAGCAATATGTTTATCCGGTAACAGAATAAGGTGTAATGTGGGCTTAAAGTGCCAATCATGAGATATCTTAATGACTTTGTAAAAAAAAATGCTATGCATAAATTGATTGATTATTTGAGATTGACTGATTGATTAACTTAGTGATTTGAGTAACCAAATTGTGGTTGGGCCCTCCCAGATCAGCTACCCCAGCTGCTGCAGACACTAGCCTCTCCGAGCAGGTGTGAGCCGTGCGAGACAGTGAAGGGACCCCCGGGACAGCCAGCACTCAAAGGTTCCATTGGAATCCCGGGCTACACGGGTAGAACTGGCTCACCAGGATACCCACGGTCCACTGGCTTGCAGGGGCCCCTGGGAGTCAAAGGTAAGACACCCCAAACACTATACTGAGTATTTGGTAGCACTTTGCTCACCAACCTTTTCTGAGTCAAAATCACTTTCTGTGTCAAAATACATGCTGAGATCTACCGCTCTGATTTTTTTATTAACATGACTTAAAACGTAAGCCTATGTAACATTAACCAATTGAAAACAGTACTGTAACAATGAGGTTTGTGCAGTAGGCTATAGGCCCAATGCATTATCACTGCATACTGACTATGCTTGAATTACCCCGTGATCTTCTCAGACTATTTAGAAATGATATTTAAAACATGTAGGTATAAGATCACACTCGTAACAGAGAGTCTGTTGTGTTACTTGTGAGGCACAGATAAGTCAGCATTATACATCTACAGTACCAGTCAAATGTTTGGACACACCTACTCATTCCAGGGTTTTTCTTTATTTTTACTATTTTCTACATTGTGGAATAGTAGTGAAGACATTAAAACTATGAGATAACACATATGGGATCACCAAAAAAAGTGTTAAACAAATCAAAATATATTTTAAATTTGAGATTCTTCAAAGTAGCCACCCTTTGCCTTAATGACAGCTTTGCACACTCTTGGCATTCTCTCAACCAGTTTCATAAGGTAGTCACCTGGAATGAATTTCAATTATCAGGTGTGCCTTGATAAAAGTTTATTTGTGGAATTTCTTTCCTTCTTAATGCATTTGAGCCAATCAGTTGTGTTGTGACACGGTAGGGGTGGTATACAGAAGATAGACCTATTTGGTAAAAGACCAAGTCCATATTATGGCAAGAACGGCTCAAATAAGCAGAGAAATGACAGTCCATCATTACTTTAAGACATGAAGGTCAGTCAAACCGGAAAATTTCAAAAACTTTGGAAGTTACTTCAAGTGCAGTCGTAAAAAACATCAAGCGCTATGATGAAACTGGCTCTCATGAGGACCGCCACAGGAAAGGAAGACCCAGAGTTTCCTCTGCTGCAGAGGATAAGTTCATTAGTTACCAGCCTCACAAATTGCAGCCCAAATAAATGTTTCACAGAGTTAAAGTAATAGACACATCTCAACATCAACTGTTCAGAGAAGACTGTGTGAATCAGGCCATGGTCGAAGTGCTGCAAAGAAACCACTACTAAAGGACACCAATAATAAGAAGAGACTTGCTTGGGCCAAGAAACACGAGCAATGGACATTAGACCAGTGGAAATCTGTCCACCTGCCATGTTTTTGTGAGACGCAGAGTAGGTGAACGGATGATCTCTGCATGTGTGGTTCCCACCGTGAAGCATGGAGGAGGTGGTGTGGGGGTGCTTTTCTGGTGACACTGTTGGTGATTTATTTATAATTCAAGGCACACTTAACTAACATGGCTACAACAGAATTCTGTGGTGATATGTCATGCCATCTGGTTTGCGCTCAGTGGGACTATCATTTTGTTTTTCAACAGGACAATGACCCAAAATACACCTCCAGGCTGTGTAAGGGCTATTTGACCAAGAAGGAAAGTGATGGAGTGCTGCATCAGATGACCTGGCCTCCACAATCACCCGACCTCAACTCAAATAAGATGGTTTGGGATGAGCTGGACCGCAGAGTGAAGGAAAAGAAGCCAACAATTGCTCAGCATATGTGGGAACTCCTTCAAGACTGTTGGAAAAGCATTCCTCATGAAGCTGGTTGAGAGAATGCCAAGAGTGTGCAAAGCTGTCATCATGGCAAAGGGTGGTGTAACGGCCGGCAAAGGGAGTAGACCAAGGCGCAGCGGGTTGAGTGCTCATAATTAACTTTATTTAGAACACTAAACAAAAGAAGAAAAACACAACAGCTAAACAGTACTGTCAGGTACACGAAACACTGAACAGAAAATAACCACCCACAAACACAATGAGAAAAAAAACCCTACTTAAATATAGTCTCTAATCAGAGGCAACGAGATACAGCTGCCTCCAATTAGAGACCAATCCCAAACACTTCCAACCTAGACATAGACAACCTAGAATAAACATAGAAATAGACTAACATAGAACATAACCCAAAAACCCCAAAACTCACAAAACAAACACCCCCTGACACGCCCTGACCAAACTACAATAACAAATAACCCCTTTTACTGGCCAGGACGTGACAGGTGGCTACTTTGAACAATCTCAAATATAAAATATATTGATTTGTTTAACACTTTTTTGGTTACTACATGATTCCAAAAGTGTTATTTCATAGTTTTGATGTCTTCACTATTATTCCACAATGTAGAAAATAGTAAAAAATAAAGAAGAACCCTGTAACAAGTCGGTGTGTCCAAACTTTTGACTGGTACTGTATATATGCAGTATATATGTATTATATATATATTATTTTACTGAACTGATGGCCTGCATCTGATGGTCAGTCTGAGGGGAGGGAGGGAGCAGCGGTGAGGCTGAATCACCGACTCACCGTCCCTCCGTTCTCCTGAGAAAAGGGAACACAGTCTTCCAGCTGATGGCGAAACTCAAGTTGCACTGCATTATTTCTGCCTCATGCACCAATTCATGTTGTTACTCCTATGACCAGAGAAAGTGAAATATTCCTCAATAAAAACAAGCTGCTAATAATACCAACGCAAGCTTATTGGAACACTTTGCTATGCTCATTCATTTCAGCTGCAGTGCTGGTGGCTTATAAAGCTTATAAAGGTGTTGAACAAAGTGTTGACATTACTGAATAACAACTTAAACAATAATTTACACGTAAAAACAGCATTTCTTTGCTGTATTCGTTGTCTCTAGTCATGGTTTTAAAAGTTTTGTAATCTCACAGTATCAAATTTGCTGTGCGCTAGAGGCTTCTTTTTTACAGTCTATGGCTTGATGAAACTGTGCAGACATGGTGATCTGAGCTATCTGATTGGCCAGCGGTAGACTTATAGGTGCACCTGATTCGCTCTTTGGGCTCTGCCGGGTAGCCGGTGTTCTACCCTCAGACACATAAAATGGTTCAAAGTGGGATCAATTTGCCTTCCCAGCGCGAGCACTACTGAATCAAGTGCACCTACTGTAAACAGCGCCAAACAAATAACAAATAGGAACGCAAGCCTTTATCATATTTTGTTACATTTTTACAGAAATGTTTGTTTGATTGACTAGGAATGCCTTGGAGACACCATTGCTCCACAGGTTGGGATAAAGCTATTATTACTTGGTAATACATACGGAAAGAATCCAATGATTCCCCTTATAAGTCAGCTATGAACCACCTATGTGTACTGAATTATAGGCATTTATATAAGTGGTTTAAGGAGCCATAGTCTAGTAAAGCACAGTGCTGGTAATACAGTGCACTTCTGTAAGTGCATTGTAGTTCAACGGGGGCTTCATGTTATCTACTTAAAGTTCCAGTGGTGTATGTTAGCAGGTGAGTTAGAGCCATGTTGGTTCTATACACAGTATAATTATTATAAATGTCATCCTCAGGTGACACTGGGCCAAGAGGAAGTCCCGGAAATACCAGGTAAAGGAGGGTTGTCAGGACTACCGGGAGTGTGTGACATGTCTTCGTGCTACCTGGACTACAATCTCAGGAACAACACCTACAGCAAAGGGCACAACATCTGAGAGTAAAGGGCCCCTAGAGGGGAGGGCGGTGTTGGCTAGAAGCCCTGGACGGTCTTCAATGTGGGGGTCAAGATGCCACATAATACTTTAAGACGAGGGCGTCCCATCTTATTTTAAGGTCAGCGTGTGTGTGTTGGTATTTGTATTTATTATGAATCCCCATTAGCTGCTGCCATATCAGCAGCTACTTTTCCTGGGGTCCAGCAAAATTAAGGCAGTTGGTGGGAGTGCCATGCATGTAACAGCCATTTAGCCCCAGCCGTATAGTAACACCTGAAGGTGGAATAAAAGCCCTTTTCTGCTTTAAGACACATGAGAGTCCACAATGCTGTTCAGTTATACTGAGACTTATGTATGGTGTTATAACTGTATATAAAACTGTATATTTTATATACAGTTGAAGTCGGAAATGTACATACACCTTAGCCAAATACATTTAAACTAAGTTTTTCACAGTTCCTGACATTTAATCCAAGTAAAAATTCCCTGTTTTAGGTCAGTTAGGATCACCACTTAATTTTAAGAATGTGAAATGTCAGAATAATATTAGAGAGAATTATTTATTTCAGCTTTTATTTCTTTCATCACATTCCCAGTGGGTCAGAAGTTTACATACACTCAATTAGTATTTGGTTGCATTGCCTTTAAATTGTTTAACATAGGTCAAATGTTTCGGGTAGCTTCCCACAATAAGTTGGGTGAATTTTGTCCCATTCCTCCTGACAGACCTGGTGTAACTGAGTCAGGTTTGTAGGCCTCCTTGCTCGCACAAGCTTTTTAAGTAATGCCCACACATTTTCTATAGGATTGAGGCCAGGGCTTTGTGATGGTCACTCCAATACCTTGACTTTGTTGTCCTTAAGCCGTTTTGCCACAACTTCGGAAGTATGCTTGGGGTCATTGTTCATTTGGAAGACCCATTTGCGACCAAGCTTTAACCTCCTGACTGATGTCTTGAGATGTTGCTTCAATATATCCACATAATTTTCCTCTCTCATGATGCCATCTATATTGTGAAGTGCACCAGTCCCTCCTGCAGCAAAGCACCCTCACAACATGAGGCTGCCACCCCCGTGCTTCACGGCTGGGAAGGTGTTCTTTGGCTTGCAATTCTCCCCCTTTTTCCTCCAAACAAAACGATGGTCATTATGGTCAAACAGTTCTATTTTTGTTTCATCAGACCAGAGGACATTTCTCCAAAAAGTACGATCTTTGTCCCTATGTGCAGTTGCACACCGTAGTCTGTCTTTTTTTATGGCGGTTTTGGAGCAGTGGCATCTTCCTTGCTGAGTGGCCTTTCAGGTTATGTCGATATAGGACTCGTTTTACTGTGGATATAGATACTTTGTACTTGTTTACTCCAGCATCTCCACAAGTTCCTTTGCTGTTGTTCTGGGATTGATTTGCACTTTTCGCACCAAAGTACATTCATCTCTAGGAGACAGAACGCGTCTCCTTCCTGAGCGGTATGACAGCTGCGTGGTCCCATGGTGTTTATACTTGTGTGCTATTGTTTGTACAGATGAACGTGGTACCTTCAGGCGTTTGGAAATTGTTCCCAAGTATGAACCAGACTTGTGGAGGTCGACAGTTTTTTTTCTGCGGTCTTGGCTGATTTCTTTTGATTTTCCCATGATGTCAAGCAAAGACGCACTGGGTTTGAAAGTAGGCCTTGAAATTCAGCCACAGGTACACCTCCAATTGACTCAAATGATGTCAATTAACCTATCAGAAGCTTCTAAAGCCATGACAACATTTTCTGGAATTTTCCAAGCTGTTTAATGACACTGTCAACTTAGTGTATGTATACTTAAGTGAAATAATTTGTCTGTAAACAATTGTTGGAAAAATTACTTGTGTCATGCACAAAGTAGATGTCCTAACCGACTTGCCAAAACTATAGTTTGTAAACAAGAAATTTGTGGTGTGGTTGAAAAATGAGTTTTAATGACTCCAACCTAAGTGTATGTAAACTTCTGACTTCAACTGTATACACACATGTATTATTTATATTTATTTATATATATATATATATATATAGATAGATAGATAGATAGATAGATAGATAGATAGATAGATAGATAGATAGATATACATACACACACTGTATGTTTGTAGGATTCAGGGTAAATGAACCATATGTTTTGGACTTTTAATGATGACTTTTAATGAAATCTTCTGTTGATAAAGAGCAAACGTTATCACCTGTACATATTGGTACTGTAACACGACCTCCTTGTTGTTCACAAGGCATTACAGATGTCGGATCCTAACTTGATCATTCTTTTGTTGAGGAGAATTTTCCTGATACATCAGGAAATTCAAATTAACCTTGTGATTGGCAATACATTAGCAGTTCTCTTTCTCTACATTCGGGGGCAGATGAGTCATTGGGCTCACGGTTCACTATATTAAAAAAATGTTATATTTTTGCTCGGTGAAACACTATAGGCCTAAGTCCTATTACTGCAACATTCAAATGCTCAAAAAAGGATCTGAAATTCATCAACAACCATAGTTTTGTATACATGAGCATATTGTACAATGTATTCTTTCCTGACTTGCCTAGTTAAATAAAGGTTAAATAAAAAAATAACAAATGAGAGATATTGGTCTCCTAGGTTACGTCAAAGTATCTAGTGTATCCTAAGGTCACGAATTAACTGTCAAAATTGAGTTCAATCATGTCCTTGGGTGGTCTAGCAGTTAGGGCTGCTGCCTTGAACGCTCACATTGGCCTGTCCTTGGGTGGTCTAGCAGTTAGGGCTGCTGCCTTGAACGCCCCTATAGTCATGTCCTTGGGTGGTCTAGTAGTTAGGGCTGCTGCCTTGAACGCCCCTATAGTCATGTCCTTGGGTGGTCTAGCAGTTAGGGCTGCTGCCTTGAACGCCCCTATAGTCATGTCCTTGGGTGGTCTAGCAGTTAGGGCTGCTGCCTTGAACGCCCCTATAGTCATGTCCTTGGGTGGTCTAGTAGTTAGGGCTGCTGCCTTGAATGCCCCTATAGTCATGTCCTTGGGTGGTCTAGCAGTTAGGGCTGCTGCCTTGAACACCCCTATAGTCATGTTCTTGGGTGGTCTAGCAGTTAGGGCTGCTGCCTTGAACGCTCACATTGGCCTGACCTTGGGTGGTCTAGTAGTTAGGGCTGCTGCCTTGAACACCCCTATAGTCATGTTCTTGGGTGGTCTAGCAGTTAGGGCTGCTGCCTTGAACGCCCCTATAGTCATGTCCTTGGGTGGTCTAGCAGTTAGGACTGCTGCCTTGAACGCTCACATTGGCCTGTCCTTGGGTGGTCTAGCAGTTAGGGCTGCTACCTTGAACACCCCTATAGTCATGTCCTTGGGTGGTCTAGCAGTTAGGGCTGCTGCCTTGAACGCCCCTATAGTCATGTCCTTGGGTGGTCTAGCAGTTAGGGCTGCTACCTTGAACGCTCACATTGGCCTGTCCTTGGGTGGTCTAGCAGTTAGGGCTGCTGCCTTGAACGCTCACATTGGCCTGTCCTTGGGTGGTCTAGCAGTTAGGGCTGCTGCCTTGAACGCTCACATTGGCCTGTCCTTGGGTGGTCTAGTAGTTAGGGCTATGCCTTGAACGCCCCTATAGTCATGTCCTTGGGTGGTCTAGCAGTTAGGGCTGCTGCCTTGAACGCCCCTATAGTCATGTCCTTGGGTGGTCTAGCAGTTAGGGCTGCTGCCTTGAACGCCCCTATAGTCATGTTCTTGGGTGGTCTAGCAGTTAGGGCTGCTGCCTTGAACGCCCCTATAATCATGTCCTTGGGTGGTCTAGTAGTTAGGGCTGCTGCCTTGAACGCCCCTATAGTCATGTCCTTGGGTGGTCTAGCAGTTAGGGCTGCTGCCTTGAACGCCCCTATAGTCATGTTCTTGGGTGGTCTAGCAGTTACGGCTGCTACCTTGAACGCCCCTATAGTCATGTCCTTGGGTGGTCTAGCAGTTAGGGCTGCTGCCTTGAACGCTCACATTGGCCTGACCTTGGGTGGTCTAGTAGTTAGGGCTGCTGCCTTGAACACCCCTATAGTCATGTTCTTGGGTGGTCTAGCAGTTAGGGCTGCTGCCTTGAACGCCCCTATAGTCATGTCCTTGGGTGGTCTAGCAGTTAGGACTGCTGCCTTGAACGCTCACATTGGCCTGTCCTTGGGTGGTCTAGCAGTTAGGGCTGCTGCCTTGAACACCCCTATAGTCATGTCCTTGGGTGGTCTAGCAGTTAGGGCTGCTGCCTTGAACGCCCCTATAGTCATGTCCTTGGGTGGTCTAGCAGTTAGGGCTGCTACCTTGAACGCTCACATTGGCCTGTCCTTGGGTGGTCTAGCAGTTAGGGCTGCTGCCTTGAACGCTCACATTGGCCTGTCCTTGGGTGGTCTAGCAGTTAGGGCTGCTGCCTTGAACGCTCACATTGGCCTGTCCTTGGGTGGTCTAGTAGTTAGGGCTGCTGCCTTGAACGCCCCTATAGTCATGTCCTTGGGTGGTCTAGCAGTTAGGGCTGCTGCCTTGAACGCCCCTATAGTCATGTTCTTGGGTGGTCTAGCAGTTAGGGCTGCTGCCTTGAACGCCCCTACAATCATGTCCTTGGGTGGTCTAGTAGTTAGGGCTGCTGCCTTGAATGCCCCTATAGTCATGTTCTTGGGTGGTCTAGTAGTTAGGGCTGCTGCCTTGAACGCCCTTATAGTCATGTCCTTGGGTGGTCTAGCAGTTAGGGCTGCTGCCTTGAACGCCCCTATAGTCATGTCCTTGGGTGGTCTAGTAGTTAGGGCTGCTGCCTTGAACGCCCCTATAGTCATGTCCTTGGGTGGTCTAGTAGTTAGGGCTGCTGCCTTGAACACCCCTATAGTCATGTTCTTGGGTGGTCTAGCAGTTAGGGCTGCTGCCTTGAACGCTCACATTGGCCTGACCTTGGGTGGTCTAGTAGTTAGGGCTGCTGCCTTGAACACCCCTATAGTCATGTTCTTGGGTGGTCTAGCAGTTAGGGCTGCTCCCTTGAACACCCCTATAATCATGTCCTTGGGTGGTCTAGCAGTTAGGGCTGCTGCCTTGAACGCTCACATTGGCCTGTCCTTGGGTGGTCTAGCAGTTAGGGTGGCTGCCTTGAACGCCCCTATAGTCATGTCCTTGGGTGGTCTAGCAGTTAGGGCTGCTGCCTTGAACGTCCCTATAGTCATGTCCTTGGGTGGTCTAGCAGTTAGGGCTGCTACCTTGAACGCCTTTATAGTCATGTCCTTGGGTGGTCTAGCAGTTAGGGCTGCTACCTTGAACGCTCACATTGGCCTGTCCTTGGGTGGTCTAGTAGTTGGGCTGCTGCCTTGAACGCCCCTATAGTCATGTTCTTGGGTGGTCTAGTAGTTAGGGCTGCTACCTTGAACGCTCACATTGGCCTGTCCTTGGGTGGTCTAGTAGTTGGGCTGCTGCCTTGAACGCCCCTATAGTCATGTTCTTGGGTGGTCTAGTAGTTAGGGCTGCTACCTTGAACGCCCCTATAGTCATGTCCTTGGGTGGTCTAGTAGTTAGGGCTGCTGCCTTGAACGCCCCTATAGTCATGTCCTTGGGTGGTCTAGTAGTTAGGGCTGCTGCCTTGAATGCCCCTATAGTCATGTCCTTGGGTGGTCTAGTAGTTAGGGCTGCTGCCTTGAACGCCCCTATAGTCATGTTCTTGGGTGGTCTAGCAGTTAGGGCTGCTGCCTTGAACGCCCCTATAGTCATGTCCTTGGGTGGTCTAGTAGTTAGGGCTGCTGCCTTGAACGCCCCTATAGTCATGTCCTTGGGTGGTCTAGCAGTTAGGGCTGCTGCTATAGAACGTGCACAGACCTGTGTTGCCCGTGTGTTCGATTCTGGCCCAAGCTCTTCTGGAACAAATAGTTAAATCCCCAGATTGACTTGATGTAGTTAGACATTTCAAATATGGACAGCGGCATTTCTTATTTTTATTGATATGAATTTACCATACCAGACACCTTTTGTGTCAAGTAAATTGCCACAGTAGATTTACCGTGCTAAACGAGGAAATTATTTATATTTTACAGAATGCTGGTAAAATAGATAAATCGTCCTTAGTCTGTTGAAAACGGACTAAGTTGTTCCGATGACAATACCAACCAGAGGGCGAACATATCTTGAAAAACGTTGGTTGCAAGCAGGACTAAGGCAGAGAGGAAAAGGTGAAGAGAGAGGGCTCACTATCGCCCCACGCTACAGACGGCTATATCAGTCCGCTAATACAGGACTAGAAAAGGCCCAGTGTTGGATCGGAGGGTGAGGGCTAGGGGCATTCCCCCCAGAAATGTCCGGGAACTTGCAGTTGCCTTGGTGGAAGAGTGGGGTAACAGCTCACAGCAAGAACTGGCAAATCTTGTGCAGTCTATGAGGAGGAGATGCACTGCAGTACTTAATGCAGCTGGTGGCCACACCAGATACTGACTGTTACTTTTGGTCCCTTTGTTCAGGGACACATTATTCCATTTTTGTTAGTCACATGTCTGTGGAATTTGTTCAGTTTATGTCTCAGTTGTTGAATCTTGTTATGTTCATAAACGCAGTTGACAGTGAGAGGACATTTATTTTTTTGCTGTGTTTAGAACACTTCACGACTTCACGACTGGCTCGCGTCTCTGGCAAACTAACTGATAGAATAAACAGCAAGCAACCATAGATGTGTCAGGACTAGGCCTATATTATCGTTGAGGGATGAAATAGTAGCCTATAAATACATTTAGCATAATTAGACACATTTCACTATGGAATTAAATTGATGTCCAATGTGTGTGTGTGTATATATATATATATATATATGTGTGTATATATATATGTGTGTATATATATATATACTGCTCAAAAAAATAAAGGGAACACTTAAACAACACAATGTAACTCCAAGTCAATCACACTTCTGTGAAATCAAACTGTCCACTTAGGAAGCAACACTGATTGACAAAAGCTGTATCCCTTCTAGACAATACCAGATTTACACCCCCTCCTTCTCTTCCGAACCTCTCCTTTCCACTTTGAAGGGTACTTTCTTTTCTTGGCTGGCTCATTCTCCTCCCCCTCGGTTGTACCGCTGGAAAATAAAAAAAGACAAAAAAAATATTGATTTCTGCATTATATGGCACGAAAAGCTTACTGAGATGATACACTAACTGTATGACAGAGGTGCTTATAGGACTTGTCATAAAAACAGAATGTAATTTACACACACACACACACACACACACACACACACACACACACACACACACACACACACACACACACACACACACACACACACACACACACACACACACACAAACAGAGAGAGCAATGCATGGGAGGATGCTGCTGTTGACTGACCTGTTGACACTGCAGCTAGCTAGCTTATCTAGTGGCAACCTAATGTGATAGCTAGTTAGCTATTGCTACACACATCTGATTAATCTGTTCACTCTTTATGCCAATGACAAGGTGGCTAGTTAGCCAACAAGGTGGCTAGTTAGCCAACAAGGTGGCTAGTTAGCCAACAAGGTGGCTAGTTAGCCATCAAACTTTTTCTGTCAGATTCTGGGTTAGCCAAAGCTAGCTACCTAGCCATTTGATACACAATTTCAACAGCAGAATTATATATTAGAAATACTTATCTTACTCGAGAAATATTTAATATTATAAAGGCGGAAGATAATGAAAATGTGACTTACCTCTGATCAGGTCTGGCTAAGGACCCAAGAACAAAATGAAGGCAAAAATATAAGAGCCATGTTGGAGATAAAAACTGGGTTTGATGGAAAAACTTTGAGAGCCAATGGACTTCAAGAGTTTTTCTGACAAGTTATTTTGAAAACATTTCCTTCGTCAAGGGGTTGTGAAATGTTCATACAGATGTAAAGGGGAACCAGTAGTGTCAATTAATGTAAAAAAAACAAATACATATATTTACATTTTATTCATTTAGCAGACACTCTTATCCAGAGCAACTTACAGTAGTGAATGCATACATTTCATTTTCATACATTTTTTTTTTCTTCATACTTGGCCCCCCGTGGGAATCGAACCCACAACCCTGGTGTTGCAGACACCATGCTCTACCGACTGAGCTACGGGGAAGGCTACAAGGCACAACATTTGGTTAGGAGGTTTTAATCTGACAGCGACTTTCCAATATAAATCTATGTAACTAAACCCATTTGGAAAAATGTTACGGAGTAAATAGTAAGTTACTTCCTTCAGAAATGACTTGAGTATGAGTAAGAGTACATGTACACCCACAGAGAGTAACTAGACCAGTACTAGTTCCTACAGACAGTACTAGTACCTACAGACAGTACTAGTACCTACAGACAGTACTAGTTCCTCCAGACAGTACTAGTACCTACAGACAGTACTAGTTCCTCCAGACAGTACTAGTACCTACAGACAGTACTAGTACCTACAGACAGTACTAGTACCTACAGACGGTACTAGTTCCTCCAGACAGTACTAGTACCTACAGACAGTACTAGTTCCTCTAGACAGTACTAGTACCTACAGACAGTACTAGTTCCTCCAGACAGTACTAGTTCCTCTAGACAGTACTAGTACCTACAGACAGTACTAGTACCTACAGACAGTACTAGTACCTACAGACAGTACTAGTTCCTCCAGACGGTACTAGTTCCTCTAGACAGTACTAGTACATACAGACAGTACTAGTACCTACAGACAGTACTAGTTCCTCCAGACAGTACTAGTACCTACAGACAGTACTAGTTCCTCCAGACGGTACTAGTTCCTCCAGACAGTACTAGTACCTCCAGACGGTACTAGTTCCTCCAGACAGTACTAGTTCCTCCAGACAGTACTAGTACCTACAGACAGTACTAGTTCCTCCAGACAGTACTAGTACCTACAGACAGTACTAGTTCCTCCAGACAGTACTAGTACCTACAGACAGTACTAGTTCCTCCAGACAGTACTAGTACCTACAGACAGTACTAGTTCCTCCAGACGGTACTAGTTCCTCCAGACAGTACTAGTACCTACAGACAGTACTAGTTCCTCCAGACAGTACTAGTACCTACAGACAGTACTAGTTCCTCTAGACAGTACTAGTACCTACAGACAGTACTAGTTCCTCCAGACAGTACTAGTTCCTCTAGACAGTACTAGTACCTACAGACAGTACTAGTACCTACAGACAGTACTAGTACCTACAGACGGTACTAGTTCCTCCAGACAGTACTAGTACCTACAGACAGTACTAGTTCCTCTAGACAGTACTAGTACCTACAGACAGTACTAGTACCTACAGACAGTACTAGTTCCTCCAGACAGTACTAGTACCTACAGACAGTACTAGTTCCTCCAGACAGTACTAGTACCTACAGACAGTACTAGTACCTACAGACAGTACTAGTACCTACAGACAGTACTAGTACCTACAGACGGTACTAGTTCCTCCAGACAGTACTAGTACCTACAGACAGTACTAGTTCCTCTAGACAGTACTAGTACCTACAGACAGTACTAGTTCCTCCAGACAGTACTAGTTCCTCTAGACAGTACTAGTACCTACAGACAGTACTAGTACCTACAGACAGTACTAGTTCCTCTAGACAGTACTAGTACCTACAGACAGTACTAGTTCCTCCAGACGGTACTAGTTCCTCTAGACAGTACTAGTACATACAGACAGTACTAGTACCTACAGACAGTACTAGTTCCTCCAGACAGTACTAGTACCTACAGACAGTACTAGTTCCTCCAGACGGTACTAGTTCCTCCAGACAGTACTAGTACCTCCAGACGGTACTAGTTCCTCCAGACAGTACTAGTTCCTCCAGACAGTACTAGTACCTACAGACAGTACTAGTTCCTCCAGACAGTACTAGTACCTACAGACAGTACTAGTTCCTCCAGACAGTACTAGTACCTACAGACAGTACTAGTTCCTCCAGACAGTACTAGTACCTACAGACAGTACTAGTTCCTCCAGACGGTACTAGTTCCTCCAGACAGTACTAGTACCTACAGACAGTACTAGTTCCTCCAGACAGTACTAGTTCCTCCAGACAGTACTAGTTCCTCCAGGCAGTACTAGTTCCTCTAGACAGTACTAGTTCCTCTAGACAGTACTAGTTCCTCCAGACAGTACTAGTTCCTCTAGACAGTACTAGTTCCTCCAGACAGTACTAGTTCCTCTAGACAGTACTAGTTCCTCCAGACAGTACTAGTTCCTCCAGACAGTACTAGTTCCTCTAGACAGTACTAGTTCCTCCAGACAGTACTAGTTCCTCCAGACAGTACTAGTTCCTCCAGACAGTACTAGTTCCTCTAGACAGTACTAGTTCCTCTAGACAGTACTAGTACCTCTAGACAGTACTAGTTCCTCTAGACAGTACTAGTACCTCTAGACAGTACTAGTTCCTCTAGACAGTACTAGTACCTCTAGACAGTACTAGTTCCTCTAGACAGTACTAGTTCCTCCAGACAGTACTAGTTCCTCTAGACAGTACTAGTTCCTCTAGACAGTACTAGTTCCTCCAGACAGTACTAGTTCCTCTAGACAGTACTAGTTCCTCTAGACAGCACTAGTTCCTCTAGACAGCACTAGTTCCTCCAGACAGTACTAGTTCCTCTAGACAGTACTAGTTCCTCTAGACAGTACTGGTTCCTCCAAAAATTCAAAGGTCATTTAGTGGCCCGGAATCGAAACCATGCCTACTCTGGCATATTGTATGTGTGCCGTTGTCAGCGGCTGTACCCACTGCAATAACCATGACTGTATTTTGCTTATTGCTCGCTTTGAAAATATAATAAAGCTATTTATTTCACCTTTATTTAACCAGGTAGGCAAGTTGAGAACAAGTTCTCATTTACAATTGCGACCTGGCCAAGATAAAGCAAAGCAGTTCGACACATACAACAACACAGAGTTACACATGGAGTAAAACAAACTTACAGTCAATAATACAGTAGAAAAATAAGTCTATATACAATGTGAGCAAATGAGGTGAGATAAGGGAGGTAAAGGCAAAAAAGGCCATGGTGGCAAAGTAAATACAATATAGCAAGGTAAACACTGGAATGGTAGATTTGTAGTGGAAGAAAGTGCAAAGTAGAAATAGAAATAATGGGGTGCAAAGGAGCAAAATAAATACAGTAGCGGAAGAGGTAGTTGTTTGGGCTAAATTATAGATGGGCTATGTACAGGTGCAGTGATCTGTGAGCTGCTCTGACAGCTGGTGCTTAAAGCTAGTGAGGGAGATAAGTGTTTCCAGTTTCAGAGATTTTTGTAATTCGTTCCAGTCATTGGCAGCAGAGAACTGGAAGGAGAGACGGCCAAAGGAGGAATTGGCTTTGGGGGTGACCAGAGAGATATACCTGCTGGAGCGCGTGCTACAGGTGGGTGCTGCTATGGTGACCAGTGAGCTGAGATAAGAGGGGACTTTACCTTGCAGGGTCTTGTAGATGACCTGGAGCCAATGGGTTTGCCGACGAGTATGAAGCGAGGGCCAGCCAATGAGAGCGTACAGGTTGCAGTGGTGGGTAGTATATGGGGCTTTGGTGACAAAACGGATGGCACTGTGATATACTGCATCCAGTTTGTTGAGTAGAGTGTTGGAGGCTATTTTGTAAATGACATCGCCGAAGTCGAGGATCGGTAGGATGGTCAGTTTTACGAGGGTATGTTTGGCAGCATGAGTGAAGGATGCTTTGTTGCGAAATAGGAAGCCAATTCTAGATTTAACTTTGGATTGGAGATGTTTGATGTGAGTCTGGAAGGAGAGCTTACAGTCTAACCAGACTATTGATTTAAAAAAAAAAAGATTTTCTCTAACAAATAGTGCTGAACGATCGGGACTTTTTGAGGTTGGTTTTGGTTTGATTACAAAAAAATGATTACGTATTTTTTTGGGTTCAATATATATATTTTTTTACACTAAATACACTATGCATTATGTGGGTTGAGTGCTGTAGCAACACAGAATAAAACAGTTAATAAAAGTCCTATGAAGGTAGTCACTGCCCATTACTGCTCATCACTTATTAACCATCATTTGTTCACATGACTTTACATTAATAAAACATTTGTTTTATTTTATTTTAATAAGGGTATACTTTTATGATGGCTGAATATCAACCAATTAGATAATGTATTTTCAGGTTTCTATTCCTCTAGATCCTGTTTTCTCTCAGTCTCCATGTCTTGCTCGGCATAACCCGGACAAGTTTTAGGTGAGGTGCAGTGGATTATGGTCACTGTAGTTAATTACCACATTTTCTGCACTAAACTATGTAGAATATTGGCCTGTTGGAAACTACAACTCCCTACTACATCGCACAGTTCAGGCTTGATCTCATGCATCGCTACAGAAACTGCACAGCATACAAAAAAAAAATACAAAAAAATGGAATTCAAGTAATTGAACCAACTTTGGTCAATTAGTTGTTTAAAAAACAAATTTATTTTAATCCACATAAGAAATCACACGAGACTTGCTGTAGCCTGCACATAGTCTACATAGGCTATTTGAACTGACACCCAGTGGACCTGCAGTCTACATTATTGTATAGCCTACAAACACCGCTTCCAGCTGCCCCCTGGTGTCGATTGTAAATATTAAATAGACATTCAAATTATTTTCCTTCTGCGACCAAATGGGTCATATTAAGATCCGACATCTGTACATATAAGTAGGAGAGTGAATCATTTTTTGTAAAACCAGGCTGGCTAACATATTGACATTTTTATACCATTATATGTTGTCAAGCCCTCCATGTGTAAATATTTTACAGGGGTTACATGATGTGCTACAGTATATCTCCTGATTTAACTACAGGTGTTACATGATGTGCTACAGTATACCTCCTGATTTAACTACAGGGGTTACATGATGTGCTACAGTATACCTCCTGATTTAACTACAGGGGTTACATGATGGGCTACAGTATACCTCCTGATTTAACTACAGGGGTTACATGATGTGCTACAGTATACCTCCTGATTTAACTACAGGGATTACATGATGGGCTACAGTATACCTCCTGATTTAACTACAGGGGTTACATGATGTGATACAGTATACCTCCTGATTTAACTACAGGGGTTATGTGATGTGATACAGTATACCTCCTGATTTAACTACAGGGGTTACATGATGTGCTACAGTATACCTCCTGATTTAACTACAGCGGTTACATGATGGGCTACAGTATACCTCCTGATTTAACTACAGGGGTTACATGATGGGCTACAGTATACCTCCTGATTTAACTACAGCGGTTACATGATGGGCTACAGTATACCTCCTGATTTAACTACAGGGGTTATGTGATGTGATACAGTATACCTCCTGATTTAACTACAGCGGTTACATGATGGGCTACAGTATACCTCCTGATTTAACTACAGGGGTTACATGATGTGCTACAGTATACCTCCTGATTTAACTACAGCGGTTACATGATGGGCTACAGTATACCTCCTGATTTAACTACAGGGGTTACATGATGGGCTACAGTATACCTCCTGATTTAACTACAGCGGTTACATGATGGGCTACAGTATACCTCCTGATTTAACTATAATTATGTTGTTTCGGTGTTATTTTTTTTTACATTTAAGATTTTGTAATACATTTTCATATGCTTTCATGAATTTTATGATAGCCAAGTTTCCGTCTTTTCCATCCTTTCAAGTAACAGTCTACACACCCGTGTACAGTCTTCACATTTCTTCTGCCTTAAAATTAAAGATGGAAAATCTGGACTATCAGAATAAAGTGTGACCCTTAGTGAAAGCACCTTTGGCAGCATTTACAGCAGTGGATCATTTTTAACGAGATTCTACCAACCTTCCATATCTCTTAGGGCAGTGGTCACCAACCTTTTCAAATTTTTTATTAACATAAAAAAATGTAAGCCTATGCAACTGTAACAGTGTAGGTTCCGTCCCTCTCTTCGCCCCAACCTGGGCTCGAACCAGGGACTCTTGCACACATCAACAACTGACACCCACGAAGCATCGTTACCCATCGCGCCACAAAAGCCACGGCTCTTGCAACGCAAGGGGAACAACTACTTCAAGGTCTCAGAGAGAGTGACGTCACCGATTGAAACGCTATTAGCGCGCACCACCGCTAACTAACTAGCCATTTCACATCGGTTACACAACATTAACCAATTAAAAACAGTACTGTAGCAATGAGGTTTGTGCAGTAAGCTATAGGCCCAAACAATATCACTGCATACTGGCTTTGCTTGAATTTACCTGCCAATGCATTGTTGTTCCGGGACATAAAAAAAAATGATATTTCAAAATTTGATGTAGGGTATATGATCTCACCGGTAATAGATACATTGTTGTATTACTTGTGAGGCACAGCTGAGTGAGCATACATTTAAATAATTAGCTGTTCATTTTACTGGGCTGGTGGTGCCTGCATCTGATGGTCAGTCTCAGCGGAGGGAGGGAGAGAGCAGCAGACTGAGCGTCTCTCAACATCCCTCCGCTCTCCCTTACCTCCACTGACACTGACCAAAAAGGGACACCGTCTTCCAGCTGATGGCAAAACTCGAGTCGCAGAGCATTATTTCTGCCTCATGCACAAATTCATGTTGTTAGTCCTATGAACAGAGAAAGTGAAATATTCATTGATATTAAAAAAGACCCAAGCCGCTAAAAATAACGCAAGCCTATAGATACACGTTCCTCCTCATTCCTTACCGCTGCACTGCTTGTAGCGCTGAGTGGAAGTAGGAAGAACGCGCATTTTCTGGGTTATAAAAGTATTGGATACAAAGTGTTGACAGTGCTGAGTAAGAACTTACCCTCACTCATAAAAACAGCAGCTCTTTGCTGTATTCGTTGACAGTCTCTCTCTAGTCATGGTTTTGAAATCTCACAGTATCAATTTCACCGCAGCTTCCTTTTATGCCTCCTACGTTACTGCAAGACTCGGTCATCTGAGCAATCTGATTGGCCAGCGGTGGCGTAGTGCACTTGATTTCCTCTCCAGGCCCACCCGGAAGGCAGAGTTTGTACCTTCAAACACATGAAATGGCAACAGTTTGCCTACCTGTCGCGCAGGGCAGCTGAATTGGCTGCACCTACCACAAACAGCACCGAGACTAATACAAAAAATTAGAAACACAAGGTTTTATCGTTGGGTTTTTTACAGAAATGTTTGGCAATTGACTAGAAATGCCTTGGAGATCGTCAAGTCGATCGTGATCGACTGGTTGGGGACCACTGTCTTAGGGCAACACATATATCCTTTGTTTTTGTCGCAATTGCTCAAGCTTAGTAAATTTGTTTGGGAGTCTTGATGGACAGCAATGTTCACACCTTATCTCTGAATTTCTAGCAAATTTCATTCAGGACTGACCACTTAGGAAACAGGTAACAGTTATTGGAAAACCACTTTAAGTTGGAAGCATTTGTGGAAAACCCTACATGGGAGATACAAGATAAATGTACAAAGGCGAATCTGCTCATCATTGCAAGCATTATGACACCAAAGTTGCAGATGCCGATTCGAAAGCAGTAGTCAAAGAGTTAGTCAATACAGCTTTACTGGTGGAGGAAATCCTTCTGGAGAGGGAGGATAATGGAACGGGTCCTACGGGTGGTAGAGTACACCCCATAGACGTGGAACTGAGAGAGGTAGAACTAAAGGTAACACGGGAGCAACAGAAATTAGAGCTTGAGCACATCGGTTACACTCACCCCCCTTTTGACCTCCTCCTTTTCTGCAGCAACCAGCAATCCGGGTCAACAGCATCAATGTAACAGTACAGCTTCCATCCCTCTCCTCACCCCTACCTGGGCTCGAACCAGGGACCCTCTGCACACATTGACAACAGCCACCCTCGAAGCATCGTTACCCATCGCTCCACAAAAGTCGCGGCCCTTGCAGAGCAAGGGGAACAACTACTTCAAGGTCTTAGAGCGATTGATGTCTAGGTCCAAAATACTCCTTAACAGCTTCTACCCCCAAGCCATAAGACTGCTGAACAATTAATCGAATGGCCACCCAGACTATCTGCATGGACACCCCCCACCCCTTTGTTTTTACACTGCTGCTACTTGCTGTTTTTTTAATCTATGCATAGTCACTTTACCCCTACCTACATGTACAAATTACCTCGACTAACCTGTACATTGACTCGGTACCGGTATCCCCTGTATATAGTCTCATTATTGTTCTTTAATTGTGTTCCTTTTTATTTTGTTCATTTAGTAAATATTTTCTTAACTCTATTTCTTAAAACTGCATTGTTGGTTAAGGGCTTGTAAGTAAGCATTTCACGCCTGTGACTTTTTTAATTTAATATTTCATTTGATTTGACACTGTTAATGCTGCTATCCTTTTGGTTTACAAGTTGGTCCCCGAGGCATACAGACATCAGTTCCGTAAATTACTTAAGACAGAATCGCTAAGCCATGTTTGCAAGGGAACAAGCATTTCTTTTTGATTGGTGGTGTGGTTCTCAAGAGGTCAAGGACCTTCAAGACACTCATACATCTCGAGCAGTTCAAGAATTGCCTTCACGAAAAGATAGCTACCTACATTTATGAGCACAAGGATCTTACTCTCAAGAAAGCGGCAGTTCTGGGAGGTGAGTTTGTGTTCAGTTGACATAAATCTACCTTCACAAACAAAGCAACCAGTAGTTATCCCTATGCAAAAAAGCAATCCAGAGAAGTCACCTCATACTGCAAGGTTTCATTCCATATCTACAGTGCCCAAAGATAGATTGGCAAAAAACTGTTTTTTCGTATCCACTAGTCTGTCATTACTGCTGTGAGAAATTGTCTCTCAATGTCCTAAGTTGAAACAGAAAAAATCACTAAAGAAATGCACTTTTTGGCCTAAATTAAAAACGACAGTTTTGGGTCAAATCCAATATAACACAACATGGAGTGAAACCCTCTGTACTTTCAAGTATTGTGGTGGCAGCATCCTGTTATGGGTATGCTTGTCACTGGCACGGACTGGGGAGTTTGTCAGGATCAAAATAAATATGAAAGGAGCAAAGCCCAGGTAAAAAGTTGGAAGAAAGCCATGTAGTCTTCTGAAAACGTAACACCGGGATACGAATACACACATTGAATTCCAAAGACACACCAGAATGACTTTCCAAGAGGTTTTGAGTGTTCCTGAATGGTCCAGTGTCAGTCCTGACATATATCTGCTTGAAAGTATTGCTGCCCATCAATTGTTCCCAACCAAATTTACTGAGGTTGAGCCATTTTTACAAAAACAATGGATAGGCCTATATGTTGTGCAAGGTTGATAGAATCTTATTCAAAATGATTCACAGCTGTAATGACTGCCTAAGGTGCTTACACCAAGTGTTAACTCTGGTGTGTGAAGACATACTCAATCATTACTTTTTATTCATCTAGAAAGGTGGAGTAGGTTGTATAGATCAGTAGGAAAAAAAATCTAATTTAACCTCTTTTTTAGATTTAAATTTAAGAGAGCAAAATGTGAAGGGATCTTTCAATACATTTCCTGGTTTTCCCAGAAATCATTTTTGGATGTTTCAGGATTTCCCTTCTCATTCTGGGAATCCTCCAACCGGGATTTTGGGAAAACCAGGGGATTTATTGAAAGTACCCGGAATTTTGCAACCCCATTAGCGAGTGTACATTTGATCATGGGGATTGCTCTACCAGCTGTTGGTTTCTGTAAAACATTGCTGTTTCAAAATAAACACTGCTCCTGACTCAACTTTGAAAATATGCAAGGTGTTAACTTCCTGCTTCCATTCAAGCCTGCGTGTTTGAAAAAATGGAGAGAGCATATCATGTTTCATTAATTATAATATATGCCATTTAACAGGTACTTTTATCCAAAGCAACTTACAGTCATGCGTGGATACATTTTTGACATTTACATTTTAGTCATTTAGCAGACACTCTTATCCAGAGCAACTTACAGTAGTGAATGCATACATTTTTCATACATTTCATACATTTTTTTTTCTTACTTTCAGTACTGGTCCCCCGTGTGAACCGAACCCACAACCCTGGTGTTGCAAACACCATGCTCTACCAACTGAGCCACATGGGACTGTATTGGGTTGTCCCAGGAATCAAACCTACTATCCTGCTGTTGCAAGTGCCATACTGAGCTACAGAGGACCTGCTCACTGTAGCTTTTATTTATCTGACCTTACAGTTAGTTTAAACTTTTTGGGGGAGATGAGTGACAGAAGGTGAAAATGAGGATGGAATAGAAATATTAAATCTAAAGGCCATATGACAAAGGTCTGATTCAGAGGTTGCTCATCACACCCTGCTGACTTCTCTGTACAGTCCAAACACACACACCTCTCCCGACAAAGCAACTATTCCCTTTACTTGCTACAAGCAAACACTCCAGCTAAAAGTTTTGTGTAAGTCAGCTAAAATTATTGTTTTCCTCTCTCAATTTCTGATGATTTAAATAAGCTGTTTACTGTAAGAGCTGACAATGTTTTGACAGATTTTGAGTAAACAAACCCAGCAATGGAAATACAAAATGAACTTCTTGGCAACAGAGGGATACCAGGACTACAGCTCAGAGACCGATGCTCCGGAGTTCTGCGACAGAGAAATGACCCACGACTTCGGGGTCAAACTCTCAATCTATTACTTGCTGTGGGCAACATCTTCCTATTCAACCTGGTAATGTCGGACCTGGTCTTCATGTCTAGTCTGCCAATCTGGTCTGTGTACCACCACATGTCTAGCTGGGTCTTTGGCCGGGCCTGGTGTAAGATCGTGGGCAGCAATTACTTTCTGGGTTTCTACAGCTCCATCTTGTTCCTGACTCTCATGACCTTTGACCGGTACCTGGCTGTGATCTACACCGTGCCGTCCACCAGGCTTTGCCGGAGGAGCTATGCCCTGGTCTCGTCCGCCGCTGTGTGGGGCATCAGCCTCCTGGCATGCATCAAGCTGTTTATACTCTACGACCAGGCAGAGCATTACTCCCAGGGGTTGGTGTGTGAGGAGGTCAGTGCCTTAGAAGGGATGAACTTTAAGGTGTTGGAGCTGTGGGGACCTTACCTCCAGTTAGGCTTGTTTTTCATATTTCCTCTCGTTGTTTTATTACTGCTACTTTAGGATCGCCATGACGGTCATCTCCTCCAGGATGACCAACAAGTACAGGACCGTGAGACTCATATTTGTCATGCTGGATACCTTAAAATGTTGTGGTGATGCTTCAAGCAGATGAAGATGACTGTGTGAAAGTCCGCAAACTTGACAATGCGCTGCATGTTACTCGTATGGTCACATATCTGTACTTCTGTGTCAACCCTGGCTTCTACACCTTTGTGAGAGAAAAAATTCCAGAATATCTTCAGGATTCTGCTGCTGAGACGTGTGTCTTAAGAACCATATCTCAGTCAAAGGTACTAGCCAGACAATGTCACAAATTAGGAACCTTCATGTGGGCAGGACTAGTTAAACAGATGAACAGGTATGATCTAAGAGCCCTGTGGCACTGAAATGTACAGTATATTAATGAACATCTAGCAGTTGCATATTAGTTAACGAATCTTGGAAAATACATGTAGTTATTCACCGCTGTGCATCTGCATTGCTTTCTCTTTGGGGTTTTAGGCTGCGTTTCCGTATAGCACTTTGTTACTACTGATGTAAAAAGGGCTTTATTGATTGATTGAAAATAAATGTGTTTATACAATGTTAATTGCAGAAGTGATCAACCCTTTTACTTTGTAAAGCACTTTGAGTACCTTGGTTGGTAGAAATGCACTATATATACTCAGTGTACAAAACATTAACGACACCTGCTCTTTCCATGACACAGACTGACCAGATGAATCCAGGTGAACGCTATGATCCCTTATTGATGTCACTTGTTAAATCCACTTCAATCAGTGTAGATGAAGGGGAGGAGACGGGTTAAAGAACAATTTGTAATTCTTGAGACAATTGAGACATGGTTTGTGTATGTGTACCATTCAGAGGGTAAATGGGCAAGACAACAGATTTAAGTGGCTTTGAACAGGGTATGGTGGTAGGTATTAGGCACACCGGTTTGTGTCAAGAACTGCAACGCTGACGGGTTTCTCATGCTCAACAGTTTTGGCAAGTAGTTCAGTTTCAGCATGGCTGAAGATGTGGTCAGTTGGTCCTCAAGTGCGCACTTCAATCCTTATCTCTGAAGTTCAGCGCTATAGCGATGTTCCCGCGGTGACGGAGACACTGCATTCACAGTAAACGCTGCATATCTTTTCTCAAATCGGAAATAACCTTTAAATCTCCAAGCGGGCTACAGAACTCAGCGATACGGTTTGAATCGATCCCTGAAATCTGCAAAAGAGTAATTGGTCTCCAGTGTTTGTCTACATAGAGAGATATCCAGCCACAATCTAAATCCCTCTTCAACCAGGGAGTTTTCTCAGGAAATCTAATGACTTTCTGAGAATGTAGCTCAGTTGATAGAGCATGGTGTTTGCAACACCAGGGTTGTGGGTTCAATTCCCATGGGGGGACAGCACAAAAAAATAAAAAATTATGAAATGAAATGTATGCATTCACTACTGTAAGTTGCTCTGGATAAGATTAAAACTAACTAGACTAAAATGTAAATGCAAAGAGGAAGAGAGAGTTGGTGATGGATAATTGAGTTACAGATAGCTGGAGACTGGTCAAGTTAGAATTCAGGTAAACATTTGTCATGAGAGCAAAAAGACCTTGAACGTTCTGTATGTTTAGTTCACAGTCAAATTGTTCCTTTTTCCTTTTAGCTGTATTCCGGGTTAAATTAATGCAATAGTCTATGCAATACACCATTATGCTGTCTTTCCTTACTGTACTGGGAATAAAAGCCCTATACTTTATTTTCTTTATGAGAATACGCCCACACACAAGTTTACTGTACCATTCATTAGGTCAACGTTTTAGTCGATGTAACCATTTTCAAGCCATTACTTCAGGCAGCCACAGTTCGTATATTCAATATAATAACCGAGGACATTTTCAGTATGGAGATTATGCTGTCTGTTGTGGTTCTTCAGTGGAAAGACAACTATGTGTATGTGCAATAGAAGTGTGCATGACTTGGCTTATTAATACTTGGTCATAATTTAAGCCTATATTGCAGCAGTCTGTATGTAGTCTTCAGTCTGAGAGGAAGAGGACATCTGGGGTGTGTTCAACAACACTTCCCACAAGTAAACAAGCGGAGGTGTAAGCAACAACGGATGCAAATTATCGAGTTTGATTAAACCTCGGTGATAGCATTTATAGAGCTGTAGATTGCATTTCCTCTCACCCAGGAATATAACAGGGAAACATTTTCCTACAAGGTCAAAAAAAACTATTCTCACCGGCGAAAACAAAGAAGGAGATCTCGATTCACCTTCATGTGGTATTTCATCTCACATTTTTAATAGAACTGTCATGCGGCTCTCTCCTTTTCTACACTTGCGGGGAATGTGACTTCATTATGGGATTAGACTGCATGTTCATGCCCGACTAAGACCTATGTGATACCCTAGGGGTCTGTAATACCAAACTGCAGATTTTGATGTGTCTCTCCCCTAAGCTTTAGATTGGGCTTGGCTTTATAAGCAAGGCGACTGAGAAATAAGCAAGCACCTAAGAGGTGTTAAAAGCAATTTCCTAACTTCTACCTCTCTCTGACAGAGCAGCATAGAATCGTGACGTTTATAAGGCTTTGTCACTGTTTAGTCCCCCGACCAAATTCAAACTGGATGATGCGTTAGACCGCACAAGCAGAAGTCCAAAGCGATGGTAAAACTCCAGAGGACGAACATGCAAAACCAATTCCCCCTTGGGGATAAATCAACTTCTACTGAAGCCATGTTCTACTTTTCTCCTCCCTTTTTGAGTCACCAGTAATATCAAAAGCAAAAGTCAATTTCCTAACATGGAACCCAATGTATTTTGTCCTCCCACACCAAACACGATCACGACACGGAGGTTAAAATATCAAAACAAACTCTGAACCAATTACATTAATTTGGGGACAGGTCGAAAAGCATTAAACATTTATGGCAATTTAGCTAGCTAGCTTGCACTTGCTAGCTAAATTGTCCTATTTAGCTAGCTTTCTGTTGCTAGCTAATTTCTACTGTGATATAAACATTGAGCTGTTATTTTACCTGAAATGCACAAGGTCCTCTACTCCGACAATTAATCCACACATAAAACGGTCAACCGAATCGTTTCTAGTCATCTCTCCTCCTTCCAGGCTTTTTCATCTTTGAACTTATATGGTGATTGCCATCTAAACGTTCATAGTATTACCACAACGACCGACAACACAGTTCGTCTTTCAATCACCCACGTGGGTATAACCCAATGAGGAGATGGCACGTGGGTATCTGCTTCTATAAACCAATGAGGAAATGGGAGAGGCAGGACTTGCAGCGCGATCTGCGTCACAAATAGAACTGACTACTATTTTAGCCCTTGGCAACGCATACGCTCGTTGGCACGCGTGAGCAGTGTCGGTGCAATAATTGATGCGAGCGGTGTAGTCAGGGTGTAAGAAGTGTGCCACATATTCCTGAGCTTTTATATTTACTTGTTGTGTTTACGGTCTATGTTTTTTTTGCAGTGTGGAGACAGAATACTCACAGAATAGTCTTTGTTCTTTCCTATCTTTTCTACTGTATGTAGTATGTGCACATCCACATTCAACTCAAACCTCTCTCTCTGTATTACATATAATCTTTCTCTCTCTCTCTTAAAACCCCCTGGGAAACCACATCTTCATGTTTCCAAGATGTCTACCTCTTTACCTTCATCCTGTTTGTATTGGGCTACACATGTCTACTTCCTGCCACAGCTGGTCCCTTTGATCTGGTCTCAGGACCGCATTCACCCAGCGTAACAAATACAGTGGTCCTCTATCTCTCCAGAGTATAGCAGTAAAAACATGGTATTACCATTCGCAGCACATCCCTGTGCATGCCGTCATATTGATGGGGCCTTTCGATAAGCCCCTGAGAGGATTTTCAGCCTGATATACTACAAAGGCACAGAGAATAAGATGCATACTCCCAACCAGCCCCCTCTGTGCACTGTACACAATACAGAGACAGATGGGGCTTTACATTATTCTATATGTTCGTTCTTTACATGAAGACGCTGTAAGAGTTTCGAAGCTTAGGAAAGTGCATTACCTCACCATGTTGATTACTGCCATATTGACTGCTATCCCTTTAGAGTTTGTCAAGCAGCCTCTTCCATCCCTGTCCATAAGAGGACTGCAGGCAGCCAATGCTTGGTACCTGTGGGGGGTTGGAGACGCTTCAGCTCCTCAGGCATAGTAATTATCTCGCTGTTTTATTGTTGAATGTGCTGCTGGCTGGGGTTTAAGGGAATGGAATTTAATTTTTTCAAAAAGTTTATTGGAAATGTCTCACCAGCTGTTCTGACTTTTTCCATAACCACCTCTGTCTATCTCTATGTTCCAGAATGACCTCTGTGTATCTGTATGGTCCAGAATCACCTCTGTATTTCTCTATGGTCCAGAATCACCTCTATGAATCTCTATGGTCCAGAATGACCTCTGTCTATCTGTATGGTCCAGAATCACCTCTGTCTATCTGTATGGTCCAGAATCACCTCTGTCTATCTCTACTAGCGATGAGCGAGTTGACTCATAACCTGCCCATGGACTGCGGGTTTAGGGTCATTAAATATTGTGTGGATGAACGGTGGGTGGGTGGCGGTCGGATTTAAAAAAGAGTTAAAACAATACATAAAACAATTCATAAATGTTTCATTCTTGTGCAATTTATAACTAAAGGTTACAATTAGGTTTTCTTTCATTATTTTTAGGCTATCTGGCATTAGTGAGTAAGCCTAAGCTTAGGGCCTAACTTTATGCATGCCAAATAGCCTACACGTCAATCACCAACTTTTGGGAATGGGCAGAAAAAGTTAACGTTGATCCATTGAAGCAAAAAGGACAATGTCAGAGTTAAATTCAATAAGAGAAAAGCTGCAAAATAGAGAGTAGAAAATAACGAGAAAGGAGGGCCAGAAAGTCGTATTTGGGAAAGATTTAGTGAAGTGTTAAAAGAGGATGATAGCAGTTATGCTTATGTGTGATGATTGTGAGGCGCTGTACACATTTAACAGTCACAAGAGAGGGACTTCAAATAGGGTTAAATGGGTTAAATGGAAATGGAAATTTGGACACTATAAATCTGGACACTCTAACCTCTCATATGGTCTTAATATGAACTCCTGCACAATTAAGCATTTATTGCAGTAAAATGTACATTTGACTCGGGAACAGGAGTGGAGAAATATAATTTATTTATTTTCGTATGTAGGGGTGCTGTCTTTATCAGCATCATAAAAGCTAATATTTCAACCACATAAAATATGCATCCAAGCCTAACTGAAATCTTATCAGAAACATGTTGGGCCATTTTCACAGCTTTTTATTTCCCTACAACTGGTCAAAAAAATGCACAGAAACACTTTCAATTATAAATATTTTTTTGTTATTGCATTTTCTCCCAAGTCCCTAATTTTTTTATTTAACCAGGCAAGTCAGTTAAGAACAAATTATTATTTACAATGACAGCCTAGGAACAGTGCCAACCGTTAACTGCCCTGTTTAGGAGCAGATCAACAGATTTTTACCTTGTCAGCTCAGGGATTCAATCAAGCAACCTTGCAGTTACTGGCCCAATGATCTAACCACTAGGCTACCTGTCGCCCCTAAATGTCTTGGCACTGCGAAAGAAACAGAGAGGACAGAGAACTTTACCGATGTCAACTACATTAAAGCATTCATTCTATAATGTATTACCTTATTTTGGTGAACAAGGGTTTCTTTAGTCTTCTAGGGCAACATATAAAGACAGAAGATAAGATGCATGTATCTGTAGACAAGTTGACTAACAACTAGCCTACCAAAATGTCGGAAATTATAAGCAGAAACAAATCGAAATTTGTAACAAAAAAAGTCATGCACCCCCAGTCAAAAAATTGTCCCACGGTCTCTGACTGAAGGCTACAGCGTATTTTATATATTTGCGTGTTAGGGTCGAGTGCGGGCGATTTGAAATTTATCACATACACGTAGTTTACAAAACATTAGGAACACCTTAATATTGAGTTGCACCCCCTTTTTGCCCTCAGAACAGCCTCAATTTGTTGAGGCATGGACTCTACAAGGTGTTGAAAGCGTTCCACAGGGATGCTGGCCCCATGTTAACGCCAATGCTTATAATTGTTGTTTATATTGATGTTTAACAATACTTATACCTGGGTGCTGTCTAATTCTTTCTGTAAGAGGTTCAATTGTGCAAACAGGAAGGGAGGGGGGGCATTTTTATAATATTCTTATTACATTTATTATTTCAGCTGGAAAGTTGAAAGCTTCCAAAGTTTTTAATAGAAAAGGCCACTCAAGACAGTCAAAAGCCTTTTTCGGCATGAACAGCCATTATTGACAAATATATATATATATATATATATATATATATAGTTTTATTTTGCGTATTGTATTAAACTGAAACATGTTCTTGTATTTGTAAGTGTCTATTTTTATTAAACCCTGTTTGATTTATATATATCACGTCTAGTAAGACTTTTGCCATTCTATTGCTTATAAGCTTTGTTATTATTTTATTGTCACTGTTTATTAAATTGATGGGCCTATAATTATTCTGTATTTTGGTATTAGCTGTTGCAAAAGCAGCAGCTGTCCTTCCTGGGGTCCACACAAAACATGAAACATGACATAATACAGAACATTAATAGACAAGAACAGCTAAAGGACAATTAAAAAATGTATTAAAAAAGCCACACGTAGCATATCAATACCAATACATACACTCAAACTATCTAGGTCAAATAAGGGAGAGGCATTGTGCCATAAGGTGTTGCTTTATCTGTTTTTCTTAAACCATGTTTGATGTTCATTTGAGCAATATGAGATGAGCTGTGTGTCAGTTGACTATGCAAACAACTTGGGTTTTTCAACACAATAATGTTTCTTATAAAAAGAAGAAGTAATGCAGTAAGTCTCTTCTCAACTATTAGCCAAGACTGGCATGCATAATATTTATATCAGCCCTCATATTATAATGCAGAGCAAGACGTGCTGCTCTGTTTTGGGCGAGCTGCAGCTTAACTAGGTCTTTTCTTGCAGCATTTCACCACACGACTGGACAATAATCAAGATAATACAAAACTAGAGCCTGCAGGACTTGCTTTTTGGAATGTGGTGTCAAAAAAGCAGAGCATCTCTTTATTACGAACAGAACTCTCCACATCTTTACAACCATTGAATCTATATGTTTTGACCACGACAGACTACAATCTAAGGTAAAGCCGAGTAATTTAGGCTCCTCAACTTGTTCAAAAGCCACACCATTCATTACCAGATTCAGCTGAGGTCTAGAACTTAAGGAATGATTTGTACCAAATACAATGCTCTTAGTTTTAGGGATGTTCAGCACCAGTTTATTACTGGCCACCCATTCCAAAACAGACTGCAACTCTTTGTTAAGGATTTCATTGACTTCATTAGCTGTGGTTGCTATTTGCGTATATGACTGAATCATCAGTATACATGAACACACATGCTTTGTTTAATTCCAGTGGCATGTCATTGGTAAAAATAGAAAAGAGTAGAGGGCCTAGAGAGCTGCCCTGCAGTACACCACACTTTACATGTTTGACATTAGAGAAGCTTCCATTATTAAAGAAAACCCTTTGAGTTCTATTAGATACATAGCTTTGAGTCCATGATATGGCATAGGTTGAAAAGCCATAACACATACAGTACCAGTCAAAAGTTTGGACACACCTACTCATTCCAGGGTTTTTCTTTATCTTTACTATTTTCTACATTGTAGAATAATAGTGAAGACATCAAAACTTTGAAATAACACATATGGAATCATGTAGTAACCAAAAAAGTGTTATATTTGAGATTTTTCAAAGTAGCCACCCTTTGCCTTGATAATAGCTTTGCACACACTTGGCATTCTCTCAACCAGCTTCATGAGGTAGTCACCTGGAATGCATTTCAATTAACAGGTGTGCCTTGTTAAAAGTTAATTTGTGGAATTACTTTCTTTCTTAATGCGTTTGACCCAGTCAGTTGTGTTGTGGTAAGGCAGGGTGGTGTACAGAAGATAGCCCTATTTGGTAAAAGACCAAGTCCATATTATGGCAAGAACAGCTCAAATAAGCAAAGAGAAACGACAGTCCATCATTACTTTAAGACATGAAGTTCAGTCAATCCGGAAAATGTCAAGAACTTTGAAAGTGTCTTCAAGTGCAGTCGCAAAAACCATCAAGTGCTATGATGAAACTGTCTCTCATGAGGACCACCACATGAAAGGAAGACCCAGAGTTACCTCTGCTGCAGAGGATAAGTTGTGTCCATCCTCAGAAATTGCAGTCCAAATAAATGCTTCACAAAGTTCAAGTAACAGACATATCTCAGCATCAACTGTTTAGAGGCGACTGCGTGAATCAGGACTTCATGGTCGAATTGCTGCAAAGAAACCACTACTAAATGACACCAATAAGAAGAAGAGACGTGCTTGATCCAAGAAACATGAGCAATGGACATTAGACCGGTGGAAGTCTGTCCTTTATTCTGATGAGATCAAATTTTTGATTTTTTGTTCCAACTGCCTTGTCTTTGTGAGACACAGAATAGGTGAACGGATGATCTCCGCATCTGTGTTCCCATCGTGAAGCATGGAGGAGGAGGTTTGATGGTGTGTGGGTGCTTTGCTGGTGACACTATAAGTGATTTATTTAAAATTCAAGGCACACTTAACTAGCATGGCTACCACAGCATTATGCAGCAATTCACCATTCCCATCTGGCTTGAACTTAGTGGGACTATCATTTGTTTTTCAACAGGACAATGACACAAAACACCTCCAGGCTGTGCAAGGGCTATTTGACAAAGAAGGTGAGTGATGGAGTGCTGCATCAGATGACCTGGCCTCCACAATCACCCAACCTCAACCCAATTGAGATGGTTTGGGATGAGCTGGACCGCAGAGTGAAGGAAAAGCAGCCAACAAGTGCTCAGCATATGTGGGAAGTCCTTCAAGACTGTTGGAAAAGCATTCCAGGTGAAGCTGGTTGAGGGAATAAGAAGAGTGTGCAAAGCTGTCATCATGGCAAAGGGTGGCTATTTGAAGAATCTCAAATATAAAATATATTTAACACTTTTTCTGTTACTACATGATTCCATATGTGTTACTTCATAGTTTTGACGTCTTACATTTTAGTCATTTAGCAGACGCTCTTATCCAGAACGACTTACAGTAGCGAATGCATACATTTAATGCATTTTTTTATTTCTGTACTGGTCCCCCGTGGGAATCGAACCCACAACTCTGGCGTTGCAAACACCATGCTCTACCAACTGAGCCACACAGGACTACTCTTCACTATTATTCTACAATGTACAAAATAGTAAAACAATAAAGAAAAACCCTTGAATGTGTCGGTGTGTCAACTTTTGACTGGTACTGTAAGGTTTTTCAACAACAGCTTAAGGTCAATAATATCAAAGGCTGCAATGACAGTACAGCTCCCACAATCTTCTTATAATCAATTTATGTCAACCAATCATCAGAGTGCCCTTCTCTATAAGCATGCTGAAAGTCTGTTGTTTATTTGTTTACAGAGAAATAGCATTGTATTTGGTCAACCACAATTCTTTGCAACAGTTTGCTAAGAGCTGGCTGCAAGCTTATAGGTTGGTTGTTAGACCCAGTAAAGGCTGCTTTACCACTCATGGGTAGTGGAATTACTTTGGCTTCCTTCCAGGTCAAATACTTTCCTCTAGGCTCAGATTAAAGATATGACAGATTGGAGTGGCTATAGAGTCAGCTACAGTACCATCCTCAGTAGCTTTCCATCTAAGTTGTCAATGCCAGGAGGTTTGTCATTATTGATCGATAACAATAATTTTCCCACCTCTCCCACGCTAAAGTTTTGCAAAATTCAAACTTGCATTCATTATTATTTATTTTTTTATGCATGAATACGAAGGCTCAATGTTCATTGTTGGCATTTCCTGCCTAAGTTTGCCATTAGTAATCATTCAAATAATTGTCAAAATCAAATGGTTTTGTGATGAATAAGCCATTTGATTGAATTTGTCTTTCTGCCCGTAATTCAAGAACTCCAAAGCTTTATATCATTGATCTTGGCTTCATAATTCAGTTTCTTAATTTTTTTGTTGTTGAATTTATTCACATAATTTGCATTATATTAGCCAGTCAGATGTGCAGCCAGACTTATTAGCCACTCCTTTTGCCCCATCTCTTTCAACCATACCGTTTTTCAATTCCTCATCAATCCATGGAGCCTTAACAGTTCTAACAGTCAGTTTCTTAACAGGTGCATGTTTATCAATAATTGGAAGAAGCAATTTAATAAATTCATCAAGTGGAGCGTCTGGATGCTCCTCATTAATCACACCAGACCACAAATATGTTTAACATCGTCCACATAAGAGTCACAGCAAAATGTTTTGTGTGATCTCATACACTATTTTAGGCCCAGCTGTTGGAACTTTGGCTTTCTTGGATATAGCCACTATATTGAGATCACTGCATCCAATGGGTACAGATACAGCTTTAGAACAAAGTTCTACGGTATTAGTAAAAATGTGATCAATACATGTGGATGATCTTGTTCCTGTAGTGTTTGTAAACACCCTGGTAGGTTGATTAATAACCTGAACCAGATTACAGGCACTGGTTACAGTGAGAAGCTTCCTCTTGAGTGGACAGCTTAATGAAAACCAGTCAATATTCAGGTCCCCAAGAAGTCTGTTTACATCACATACGCTATCAAGCATTTTACACATATTATTTAGATACTGACTGTTAGCACTTGGTGGCCTATAGCAACACCCCAAAGGAAAAGGCTTTAGATGTGCCAAGTGAACCTGCAACCACAACACTTCAATAATAAAAGGGTGGCAGTGTAGCCTAGTGGTTAGAGCATTGGCCTAGTAACCGAAAGGTTGCAAGTTTGAATCCCTGAGCTGACAAGATACAAATCTGTTGTTCTGCCCCTAAACAAGGCAGTTAACCCACTGTTCCTAGGCTGTCATTGAAAATAAGAATTTGTTTATAACTAACTTGCCTAGTTAAATAAAGGTAAAAAAAACACTTGACATAAGATCTTCTCTAAGCATTACAGAGATATGCCTCTGAATATATACAGCACCACATCCCCCATAAGCATTTATGTCTCTAACTACAGATGTTATATCCTTCTATTGCTACTGATGTATCATCAAATTAATTATCTAAGTGAGTCTCAGAAATGGCTAATATATGTGTTATTTGATGTTTGTAAGTTATTGATTTCATGAACCTTATTTCTAAGGCTACATATATTAATATAGGCTATTTTCAGCCATTTCCTGGGTAGCTTATCAGAGATAGACATAATACTGAAAAGAGCAAACAAAGCAAGAGAAAAAATATATACATTCAGAAGTCCATTAATCAATTGGTGTGTGTGTGCGGTGGGGTTGAAACTACAAACCCATAGACTTGGCTCTCTCATCCCTTCCAGAATTCTGGGAGGGAGGGTGGACAATGAGCCTGTCATAGCGGATGTACTGTGCAGTTGAAGTCAGAAGATTCCATACGCCTTAGCCAAATACATTTAAACTCAGTTTTTCACAATTCCTGACATTTAATCCCAGTAAAAATTTCTTTCTTAGGTCAGTTTGGAACACCACTTTTTTTGAAGAATGTGAAATGTTAGAATAATAGTAGAGAGAATGATTTATTTCAGCTTTTATTTCTTTCAACACATTCCCAGTGGATCAGAAGTTTACATACACTCAATGAGTATTTGGTAGCATTGTCTTTAAATTGTTTAGCTTGGGTCAAACGTTTCGGGTAGCCTTCCACAAGCTTCCCACAGTAAGCTGGGTGAATTTTGGCCCATTCCTCCTGACAGACCTGGTGTAACTGACTCAGGTTTGTAGGCCTCCTTGCTCGCACACACTTTTTCAGTTCTGTCCACACATTTTCTATAGGACTGAGGTCAGGGCTTTGTGATGGCCACTCCAATACCTTGACTTTGTTGTCCTTAAGCCATTTTGCCACAACTTTGGAAGTGTGCTTGGGGTCATTGTCCATTTGGAAGATCCATTTGCGACCAAGCTTTAACTTCCTGACTGATGTCTTGAGATGTTGCTTCAATATATCCACATAATTTTCCTGCCTCATGATGCCATCTATTTTGTTAGGTGCACCAGTCCCTCCTGCAGCAAAGCACCCTCACAACATGATGCTGCAACCCCCGTGCTTTACGGTTGGGATGGTGTTCTTCAGCTTGCAAGCCACCCCCTTTTTCCTCCAAACATAACGATGGTCATTATGGCCAAACAGTTCTATTTATGATTCATCAGACCAGAGGACATTTGTCCAAAAAGTACGATCTTTGTGCCCATGTGCAGTTGCAAACTGTAGTCTGGCTTTTTTTATGGCGGTTTTGGAGCAGTGGCTCCTTCCTTGCTGAGCGGCCTTTCAGGTTATGTCTATATAAGACTCGTTTTACTGTGGATATAGATACTTTGTACCTATTTCCACCAGCATCTTCACAAGGTCCTTTGCTGTTGTTCTGGGATTGATTTGCACTTTTCACACCAAAGTAAGTTAATCTCTAGGAAACAGAATGCGTCTCCTTCCTGAGCGGTGTGACAGCTGTGTGGTCCCATGGTGTTTATACTTGCGTACTATTGTTTGTACAGATGAACGTGGTACCTTCAGGTGTTTGGAAATTGCTCCCAAGTATGAACCAGATTTGTGGAGGTCTACAATTTTTTTCCTGAGGTCTTGGCTGATTTCTTTTGATTTTCCCATGATGTCAAGCAAAGAGGCACTGAGTTTGAAGGTAGGCCTTGAAATACATCCAAAGGTACACCTCCAATTGACTCAAATGATGTCAATTAGCCTATCAGAAGCTTCTAAAGCCATGACATCAACTTCAGACCCACTGGAATTGTGATACAGTGAATTATAAGTTAATACATTTTTCTGTAAACAATTGTTGAAAAAATTACTTTCCATACGTGGAACGGATGTGGGTGGGGCTAGGTCTACATAGAGGGGCTGTTTTCAGAAAATTCACAAAAGCTCTGACGAAGGCCGTTAGGCCGATACGTAAGCTTATTAAATATCAGTGATACTATCAAGAACAGTGTGCGGTTTCTTTTTTTCCTTTATCCTGGAAAAATTACTTGTGTCATGCACGAAGTAGATGTCCTAACCGACTTGCCAAAACTATAGTTTGTTAACAGGAAATTTGTGGAGTGTTTGAAAAATGAGTTTTAATGACTCCAACCTAGGTGTATGTAAACTTCCGACTTCAACTGTAAGCAATGTCCCCACGCGCTCTGGCTTCTTTCATGGCTGGGATCAGTTCTTTCCTCGTCTGGCACACAGCTTCAGAATAGACGTTCCTCTCAAGGTCTTGGCTCTTTCCCTATCAGCTACCTTGTCCTTGAACCTCAGGAACTTGACAACTATCGGCCTGGGCCTGTCACCAGGGCCGGTGGTGGGTTTTCCAGTCCTGTGGGCGCACGCACATCAATCTTCCGGTGGTCCATCTTCAATTTCTCAGAGATCATTTCCCTCACTTTGTCCTCAGACTCCATCCAGGTCTCATGTGGGGATTCTGCAATTCCCATGTTGTTCCACCTTGATTGTCCCACAAGGTAAGTCTGATTTATCCGTCATTGTTATCATGGATTCACACATGGGACTGATGTCCTCTCTCAATGACTTATAGATTGCTATCATCTTGCCATTCTCCTGTGTCACCTCATTGAGCTGACCCTCGGAGAACTGCAAGCTGTTCTTCAACGTAGGTTACTCTGTTACTCCTCGCAGTTCCAGACAGAGAAGATTGAACCCACAAACCCGGGACATTCTGTGGTCCAAGTCAGAATGGCTAACCGCGTCACAGGCTGCAATCAAGCCCTCAAGAAACCCCTCTAGCTTGATAGGATGCTAGCTAGCAGCTAGGCTAGCTGCTACTTCAAATAGCTTAGTTTAACATGCAATTGTTGGCTTTCTTCAGAAATTTCGTTTTCTTCTATACCTTGTAAAGATATTTTATAAGAAAGTGATTTCTTATTCTTTCATTTTTATTTCTAAATCAGATTCAGTTTTTGGAGATTGTCACTCCCCTAATGTACGCTTTAAAGGCATCCCAGATTATTTCGGAGGCTTTTCTCTGTCCTCTATATCTACATTTGTAATAGTACAGGTTTCCATTTTTTCCATTTACGTATTTAATAAATTTCGAGTCCAGAAGATGCACTCTGTTCATTCTCAAAATTATTTTGTAGTTGGGAGTAGTAATCTCCAGCTGTCCTGTAGATTATTTGTAGAGATTAACATTTTCCGCCTCTTTGGAGGATCTCAGAAATTTGACTTTTGTATTACTACGTCTGTCAATCTTATCAAATGTTTGATTTAGGTCACCTGGAAAAATAATACTTCCTGTCTGGATTTTATCTAATTTAGCTTGCGTTCTATCTAAAAATACCAGATTTGCCCCTGGTGAGATATACAATGAAATCAATGTTTTTCATCATGTAAGGTACAATTCAACATTAGAAAACGACCCTCTTCATCTATATAAGGGAAAAGGTTGTCCTCTTATTTATCAGGATGCCTACACCTCTGCTGTTACTACAGCAGGTGGCAGCATAGGCCTCTCCAACCCAGCTCCTCTTTAAATGTCACATTTCTTCTTTTTTAAATGTAACTCATCTGCTGACCATCTCTTTAAGTGTTCCCCCATCATGGAGCCCGTGCACATTCCATGTGATAGATTCTATTGGTATTTTCTTGTATAAAATCAAAGTTAACCTTATCTATTCCGTCTATCATTGAAGAACCAAGTAAAATATTTCTAGCAAACATGACATATGAGGGCAGTGGGCATTCCATAGAATGGGAGGATCATAGTATAAATACATAGTTATTGAGAAGAATGGGAGAAACTCCTCAAATACAGTTGTGCCAAGCTTGTAGCGTCATACCCAAGAAGTACTGAGTAAAGGGTCTGAATACTTAGGTAAATGTAATATTTCAGTTTTTATGGAGAATTATGTGTAGATTGATGATGGAAAAAAAAAACCATTTCAATCAATTTTAGAATAATGCTGTAACGTAACAAAAACTGGAAAAAGTCAATGGGTCTGAATACTTTCCAAATGCACTGTATGTGTGTGGGGAGAAAGCATACTATTATCTTCCTACAAACTGGTCAAGATCATGTTATGCTTCCTATGTTGTTACTGCTGTGCGTTCTACCCCAGTACCCCAAAATCACCCTTTCTCCCACTTCTATAGGAGACCATTGTAGCTGACCCTGCAAAAGTTTTTTCTCTGCATTAATTCCCAGTTATGGCATAACAACAGTGCTTGATTCCATTAGAGAACTATCCAATGAAGTAGAAATAATGGGTCATGCTACTGCTACTGCTATTGAAGAATTAACTGCTGAAAATTGTGGCTATGCCTACTGTGGTGGTTCATTTCTTTACTATCAAATGAGGAGAGACAAACTTTTTCACACAAGTCAGAGTTATACTTAAACTAAATCTTTAATAGTGAGAGCTTTGCAATAGCGATGGCTGGTTGACAAATCACCGTTTCTGATGATCCGTTGAGAGCGGCGAAACAAAAGTACAAAGGTCTTTTATAGCCAAGATACACCCCTTTCAACCTACATGACAAACAACATATAGAATGGGTCACAAGGTTAAGATCTGTATGAAAGACACCTATAATACATAGCAGACAGTATCTGCTGTGTCAACAGTTTTCATTGTGTAGAGACCAGTGTCTGGCCCTCCGACTCCAAACTGGACTCTCCCTGGTACGGTATAGAACAGAAACATTAACTCATGCTCTGGAATGCTCTTTAGGTTTTATCACCCAAAAGACATCGTAAATCTCCTGTCAGTGTTATCTCCCAGAGGCCCATTCTCAGTAGAACACACGCACACAATAGTTCAGAATACTCTATTCTGTTAAATAAAACAACCATTTGATGCAATAAAAGTATTATAACATAATCTTGCAATTTTGCCACCATACTACTTATGGTCTTACAGAATAGATTGTCTTTGGATATTCTCCTATCATCTAAGGGAGGCAACTGTGCAGTGGTGGGTCAAGAATGTTCTGTATGTTCTCATGCCTGACGATCTTGGTGAGGAGATAGCAACATCTCCTCCCCCACCTGGTGGTCATGACAATAGTCCTCGCCACTGTCTCCCCCTTCATTGGAGATCCAGATTTCCCTATTGGAAATGTTACTCCTGAATGGTAATTTAGTAACAATAATCTGGGGGAAAATGGAGGGAAAAGGGAGGGATCCCTATGAATCCCAATGAACCTCCTTTTCCCCCAGATTATTGTAACTAATTCACCATTCAGGAGTTAAATTCAGATCACTCCTTTCTGTGTAAAATGCCAACTTCCCAGAAACCAGAAGGTTTTAAGTTCTGTCTGACAACAGCTCAGATATATCATGGTTTCCATGGCAACAAAGGGGTAATTGTGGTGGCAGAATCGAGGGGGGGGGGTGAGATATTGTAATTTCTCAAGGTTTATGCTCTAAAATAACTGTTGTGTAACGAAATGATTGTACTCTCTCCTCCCTCTATATAAGGGACATGTAGCCATTTACTCTTCAAGCTCCTTCACTGACTGAGATGAGAGAGGGATCTATCTTGCAGCTTCTCGTATGTATTAAAGATTCACTATTGTAATTATAAATTAGTCTCTGCCTAATCTTTGGATCGGGTTTTCCACAACAGTACCCCAAAAAAACAAAAAATGCCGGATTATGTCATTATACATTATTTTTCAAACAGAAATTTGCATCCTGTAGTACAAACTCCAAAAAGTTCTGGGACACTGTAAAGTCCATGGAGAATAAGAGCACCTCCTCCCAGCTGCCCACTGCACTGAGGCTAGGAAACACTGTCACTACCGATAAATCCACAATAATTGAGAATTTCAATAAGCATTTTTCTACGGCTGGCCATGCTTTCCACCTGGCTACCCCTACCACGGTCAACAGCCCTGCGCTCCCCACAGCTACTCGCCCAAGCCTTCCCCACTTCTCCCTCACCCAAATCCAGATAGCTGATGTTCTGAAAGAGCTGCAAAATCTGGACCCCTACAAATCAGCTGGGCTAGACAATCTGGACCCTCTCTTTCTAAAATTATCTGACGAAATTGTTGCAACCCCTATTACTAGCCTGTTCAACCTCTCTTTCGTATCGTCTGAGATTACCAAAGATTGGAAAGCTGCTGCGGTCATCCCTCTTTTCAAAGGGGGAAACACTCTAGACCCAAACTGCTACAGACCTATATCTATCCTACCCTGCCTGTTTAAGGTCTTTGAAAGCCAAGTTAACGAACAGATTACTGACCATTTCAAATCTCACCGTACCTTCTCCGCTATGCAATCTGGTTTCAGAGCTGGTCATGGGTGCACCTCAGCAACGCTCAAGGTCCTAAACGATATCATAACCGCCATCGATAAGAGATATTACTGTGTAGCCATATTCATCGACATGGCCAAGGCTTTCGACTCTGTCAATCACAACATTCTTATTGGCAGACTCATCAGCCTTGGTTTCTCAAATGATTGCCTCGTTTGGTTCACCAACTACTTCTCTGATAGAGTTCAGTATGTCAAATCGGAGGGCCTGTTTTCCGGACCTCTGGCAGTCTCTATGGGGGTACCACAGGGTTCAATTCTCGGGCCGACTCTCTTCTCTGTATACATCAATGATGTCGCTCTCTCTGCTGGTGATTCTTTGATCCACTTCTACGCAGACGAGACCATTCTGTATACCTCTGGCCCTTCGTTGGACTATCAACTAACCTCCGAGATGAGCTGCAATGCCAAACAACTCTCCTTCAGTGGCCTCCAACTGCTCTTAAATGCAAGTAAAACTAAAAGCATGCTCTTCAACCGATCGCTGCCCGCACCTGCCCGCCCGTCCAGCATCACTACTCTGGACGGTTCTGACTTAAAATATGTGAAGAACTACAAATACTTAAGTGTCTGGTTAGACTGTAAACTCTCCTTCCAGACTCACATTAAACATCTCCAATCCCAAATTAAATCTACCCTCTACCCTCGTAAAACTGACCATCCTACCGATCCTCGACTTCGGCGATGTAATTTACAAAATTGCCTCCAACACTCAACTAAACAAATTGGATGCAGTCTATCACAGTGCCATTCGTTTTGTCACCAAAGCCCCATATACTACCCACCACTGCGACCTGTATGATCTCGTTGGCTGGCCCTCGCTTCATACTCGTCGCCAAACCCACTGGCTCCAGGTCATCTACAAGTCTCTGCTAGGTAAAGCCCCACCTTATCTCAGCTCACTGGTCACCATAGCAGCACCCACCCGTAGCACGCGCTCCAGCAGGTATATCTCACTGGTCACCCCCAAAGCCAATTATTCCTTTGGCCGCCTCTCCTTCCAGTTCTCTGCTGCCAATGACTGGAACAAACTGCAAAAATCTCTGAAGCTGGAGACTCTTACCTCCCTCACTAGCTTTAAGCACCAGCTGTCAGAGCAGCTCACAGATCACTGCACCTGTACATAGCTCATCTGTTAGTAGCCCATCCAATCTACCTCATCCCCATACTGTATTTATTTATTTATCTTGCTCTTTTGCACCCCAGTATCTCTACTTGCACATTCATCTTCTGCACATCTACCATTCCAGTGTTTAATTTCTATATTGTAATTACTTCGCCACCATGGCCTATTTATTGCCTTAACTCCCTTATCTTACCTCATTTGCACTCACTGTATGTAGACTTTTTTTTTCTTTTTTTTCTACTGTATTATTGACTGTATGTTTTGTTTATTCCATGTGTAACTCTGTGTTGTTAGTATCTGTCGAATTGCTATGCTTTATCTTGGCCAGGTCGCAGTTGTAAATGAGAACTTGTTCTCAACTAGCCTACCTGGTTAAATAAAGGTGAAATAAAATAAAAAATACATTTGAAGAAAGACTGCCTTAAGTACTGTGGTTAGTTTATTTTACCTTATTGTTGTCACGGTTGACAACTCCATTGTGTCCTCCTCCCAGAGTGCTAAGAGCCTTGGCGTGACCCTGGACAACACCCTGTCGTTCTCCGCTAACATCAAGGCGGTGACCCGATCCTGTATGTTCATGCTCTACAACATTCGTAGAGTACGACCCTGCCTCACACAGGAAGCGGCGCAGGTCCTAATCCAGGCACTTGTCATCTCCCGTCTGGATTACTGCAACTCGCTGTTGGCTGGGCTCCCTGCCTGTGCCATTAAGCCCCTGCAACTCATCCAGAACGCCGCAGCCCGTCTGGTGTTCAACCTTCCCAAGTTCTCTCACGTCACCCCACTCCTCCGCACACTCCACTGGCTTCCAGTTGAAGCTCGCATCTGCTACAAGACCATGGTGCTGGCCTACGGACCTGTGAGGAGAACGGCACCTCCGTACCTTCTTCTGATCACTCCCTACACCCAAACAATGGCACTGCGTTCATCCACCTCTGGCCTGCTGGCCCCCCTACCTCTGCGGTAGCACAGTTCCCGCTCAGCCCAGTCAAAACTGTTCGCTGCTCTGGCACCCCAATGGTGGAACAAGCTCCCTCACGACGCCAGGACAGCGGAGTCAATCACCACCTTCCGGAGACACCTGAAACCCCACCTCTTTAAGGAATACCTGGGATAGGATAAAGTAATCCTTCTAACACCCCCCCCCAAAAAAATAATATATAGATGTACTATTGTAAAGTGGCTGTTCCACTGGATATCATAAGGTGAATGCACCAATTTGTAAGTCGCTCTGGATAAGAGCGTCTGCTAAATGACGTAAATGTAAATGTAAATGATTCAATTAAAGTATAGTGGCTGGTGGGGGTCGACGTTGGTGAGGGGGTCCCCTGAGAGACTGAAATAGGGTGAGTGGAGACCCCACACACACCCCAGAGATGTGTAAGTCGCAACATAATTTTTGTATTAAGTTCTTCCTTCTCTCTCTCCCAAACCAAATCTTCCTTCTCCACCAGCCTCTCCCAGTTGTTATCCCTTTACCACACCCAAACCAAGCTTGTTTCACCCTCCCATCCTTACCCACCCTTGCCCTCACAAGCCAAGCTTGTCCCACCCTCCCATCTTTACCCACCCTTGCCCGCCCATGCCAAGCTTATTACCATCTTGCCCTCTCTTGCCCACCCAGCCAAATGTATCCCAACCTCCCATCTCCCCTCCCATTCTTCTCAAAGACATTTACAGCTCTCGATACATCTACTTACTCATCCCTTCTCCTTCATTCACACACAACATATACTCTATGCCTCCTTACACCCATTCTCTCCTACCCTCCTACACATATTCATTATCCTTCTCTCTCACACCCACTCACACCCCCCCCCCCCCCACACACACACAACATCCATAAAACAATTATTGACGTACATGCTATATTTCCTCTTTGATATTGCATTTTTCAGTGCCCATGTATCTCATTGGCATCAGCTAATTCCATCTCTACTTTATAGAGAATAACAGTTACTTGGAGACAATAGAGTCTAGATTGTATTAGGGGGAGTGTTTCATTCTGTTTTCTTGCTGGTCCACTTCATCTTCTAAAGTTTGAACCTTTGTTTCCAGAATACCCATTTTGTTGTCCTGTTCGTCCATGCACCCACCCTGCATATGCATATCTGATACGATAGACTCTACTTTCCTTTCAACAAATCTACTTTTTTTAACAACAGATTATATCAGTTTGTTTGTTTTGGTGAGGATGTTTTCCTGGATATCTTTCAGCTGTTCGCTGCTCTCATTTACATCTCCAAGTTGTTCAGTATCTTCTCCTCTAAGGGAAGCAATGGCTTTTGGGTTCGAGTCGCAGCGTCACTTTGCCCACAGATTGGTTTGCTGTTTTATATAACTGACCAATCTCTCTCGAGGCTTAATTTAAACTATGCTGTCTGGTTTCTACATATAACCTGAGTTTTTACAGGTACAAAACATATCTATTCACACCCCATGCGTCCTATCGGTATGTGCATGCACCTCCTTTCAACCTCTGTCTAAATCTATGGTCCAGAATCCCCTCTGTCTATCTCTATGGTCCAGAATCACCACTGTCTATCTCTATGGTCCAGAATCACCACTGTCTATCTCTAAGGTCCAGAATGACCTCTGTGTATCTCTATGGTCCAGAATCACCTCTGTCTATCTCTATGGTCCAGAATCACCTCTGTCTATCTCTATGGTCCAGAATCACCACTGTCTATCTCTAAGGTCCAGAATGACCTCTGTGTATCTCTATGGTCCAGAATCACCTCTGTGTATCTCTATGGTCCAGAATCACCTCTGTCTATCTCTATGGTCCAGAATCACCTCCGTGTATCTCTATGGTCCAGAATCACCTCTGTCTATCTCTATGGTCCAGAATGACCTCTGCCATCTCAGAGGTCAAGTGAATGATCATTTCATTTGGCCTTTTATCTTTGTGGATTTGCTAGTCAAAGAACTGAATTGTTGGACAAAACCTGCACTGTGGAAATCCAACCTTGTAGTAAAGCAAATGAAAGCCATGTGGATAGCCAGTGTTAACTGTGTGAAACAACACATTCATTTTGATTCATGAATAGATGCATTTTTGCAGTACAAAGGACAATTTCTCTCCACTGCAGATTACTGATGATGATTTTCTGACTGAATCTGGGCCTAAGGTGTGACACAGTAAATATTTCCTTGTTCATTTTGGCTTTGATGGAATACAGATGGCATTTTGTGCACACTTTGGGCTGATTGTTTTACCGCTACCCACCTACTGCAGCCCCCAGCCCTACCGGAGTCAACGCTCACTTAGCGTAGTGCCATGCATAGGGAGCACTGGTGCCTGGCCACACTTACTGTAAAACTCTGTCCTCAGCGATTTACTAGCAAAGGCCAGATGGGAGAACCCGCATTCTCAGCTCCTCTCTGTATTTCCTTTAAAATGTCTCGTGCACAACAAGGTGTTGACTAAAACAATCACAGACCTTTCAAAACATTCCAAAATATTATGAAATGGATGTTTCTATATCAATCTTAGATTCACAACCAATAACACTTCAGTTCAATGTCAAAGAAAATATTTTGCCACAACAGTCCAGCCTATATCCAGGGTGTTGAGTCAGATCAATAAAAACAAAATATATATTTGAAATGTTCTATGTTTTGTGAAGTTTAGTTTTAGTTTCATGATTAGTTTGTTCTCATGTTTTGTGAAGTTTAGTTTTAGTTTCATGATTAGTTTGTTCTCATGTTTTGTGTAGTTTAGTTTAAGTTTCATGATTAGTTTGTTCTCATGTTTTGCAAGGATCCAAATCTTGATCCTAATTCTCATCAACTTCAGTGATGCTATGTATTTTCTCAACTTTGCCTCATTAGACATGCCTTTACTTTTAAGGGCGGGAAAAAAACCTCTTCATCAAAAAATACTGTAAACTGTAGAGGTTCATCAAATCAAATCAAATGGGGGAATGGAAATGAGTTGATGGGATTTAACATGTTGTTGCTTAGCTACCGTGACAGATTCCTCAAGTAGCGCAGCACACAATGTAAATGTCCTGTAAATGTCATAAAACATTAGTCATTCCCGCCCATGTCCATATAATCTCCTTATGAAATAATTGCTTCATTAAACTGCAGTCTTAACAAGAAGTGGCAACTCGGGCCTGACTGCGTATGAGGAAGTCGGGGCTTGACAGATTCGACTGGAGTCAGTGGGAGACACTAAATGATGGATCAATATAGAACTATAATAGTGCTGATGGGACACAGCAGGGAGACTGTGGGCGTATAATTATTTTTGAAAATCTGTCAGCCCCGAAATAAAATCTCTTTTGGGCTTTGCACAGATGAGACAATAAGAACATTTAACCAAAGACAAAATGATACGCCAGAGGTTCAAAAGTGGTGTGGAAAAATTCGTACGTGTCTTTTCTGGGGCCTGGAATTTTTCCTGATCTCATGACCTGGTCGGGTAAAACTCTGGGCCCTATTCATAGGCTGATAAAATATTATTATTATTATTATTATAGATAGCTTAATTATTCATCTGTACACTCATAGACTAAGGTTGATCAAACCCTTTCAAACTATCACAAACCTTGTTAGTATTCATTCTGAATCTGATATCAAAAGAGCCAGAGAGAACAACTTCAATGGGAAACATACTCTGTAGTTTAGTGAACTGCTATTACAGAGCTGAGCGTTATGCAAACAATGATTACAATGTATTTTAAATAGGAATTCCACTCTATACTCACACAATGATAAGCAATGGATTTTGAAAAACAAATAATACAGTCAGGTTTCAATGTAGAAAAGCATTTTAATTGTATGTCATAAAACCTTTCATTTTTTCATCTGATTACAGTGCTCTTCTGCAATTATTCATTCTGTAAGCTGTATGTAATGCAGGGTATCATTTAACACTATACACAGTGGTCTTTGTAACAAGGCAGGGTTACATTTAACACTATACACAGTTGACTTTGTAACATTGTTTTTTGTTGTTGTGTGTAATTCATAAAACGAGTAACCTTGTTGTTGTCCTGGTCACCATCTGACCCCCAGAGGTTGGTTCCCAGGCACTCACTGTAGGAACTGATTGCCTGTAAAATCCATATATGTGACTCGTTTCAGGAAACTAGGCATATGTCGCGCATCACTACTTCACAGGAGAACCATTTGAACATAAACGTTGTATATTTTTCAAAATACCTTTTGGACATGTGAACATTCATGTGCGTTAATAACACATTGGTATGCCATCTTTAAATATGAATAAAACTGTTAAATTAGGAGCCTAGTTGGTTTACCCACGGAAAAAGCCGGCAACCTTCCCCCTAGCCATGATTGGCTGAGATAATGAGTGGGCTGGACATGCCGAGAGATGAGTTCGGATTGGTCTGCCATGTAACATGTTTCTGTCTATAACAGGAGCTGGTCAGTGTGTGTACGTAATCCTTTCTAACACATTTTTTTTTTAAAGATATCTCTGGACAACATAAAAACAGCTTAACCAACTCTACTATGGTGAGTAAAATGATCAGTGAGCTGGTCTCTCATTTGTGTCTGGAAGTAGCTGGCAAGCTAGCCAGCATTAGCCAGTTAGCTAGGGTGCTTGACTGCTGTTGTTAGGTCAGAATGCTCGGATCAACCCTACTCATTGGCTGGAGCATCCAGTGTGAATTTACGAACCGACAATCTGACAACGCTCTGAGTTTACGAACGCCCAGAGCGCACTCTGGCACTCAAGATAAAATTTACGAACACACCCATAGTATAAACCAGCCTTAGGTCTTGAAATCTTTGGTTGTTTTGTACATGGCCTCACATGTGAATCCTTAAAGAGACGGGTGGGGCTAAATCTTAAGAGTGTGTGAACGATGCTGAATGAGTGTTGACAAAGACGAGATCTCCAGTAGGTGTACCTAAACATTCAAGGACCATTTTTTCAAAAGTGAGGTTACAAGTTTTATCAAATTTCAAAGCATAATTACTTTCCCATTGTTCCCCAACTGTAGTGTATGATATACCATTTTCCATCTCTGAGTCTCTATCCTGTGCCTAAATCCTGTGCCTAAATTATTAACGTTAGCTGCTGGCTGCATGATTGCATCACCCTAGCTAGCTAATGCTAGCTACCTAGCTATATAGCTAGGCTACAAAAGCTAACGTTAGTAGTTTTGTTAGCTAGAGCCTCTTCAGCCTAAAATGACATACCCAAACTAAAAAGCATATAACTCAGGAATGATTTGCAGTGCATGGAAGGTATCATTTGAAACGAAGTGCCTAGTAGTTTGTACAGATATGATCAGATCATAGATAGGAATTACACAATCCACACGGTGAGGTGCACAAATAATAATAGTTTTACATTCAATGGAATGTTTCACATCACATGAAGAAGAAGGCACTTCAAGGTGAATAGAGCTTGAGAAATGTGTATTTGACTTGAGCCAAGCAGAGAAGCACTCACACTTCAACATTTCTGGCAGCAAAGGCATGGTGGACCCAGTCTGGTTACCAGGGGGATAGTGGACCCAGTCTGGTTACCAGGGGGATAGTGGACCCAGTTTGGTTACCAGGGGGATGTTGAACCCAGTCTGGTTACCAGGGGATAGTGGACCCAGTTTGGTTACCAGGGGGATGTTGAACCCAGTCTGGTTACCAGGGGGATAGTGGACCCAGTCTGGTTACCAGGGGGATAGTGGACCCAGTCTGGTTACCAGGGGATAGTGGACCCAGTTTGGTTACCAGGGGGATAGTGGACCCAGTCTGGTTACCAGGGGGATAGTGGACCCAGTTTGGTTACCAGGGGGATAGTGGACCCAGTTTGATTACCAGGGGGATGTTGAACCCAGTTTGGTTACCAGGGGGATAGTGGACCCAGTTTGGTTACCAGGGGGATGATGAACCCAGTCTGGTTACCAGGGGGATGTGAACCCAGTCTGGTTACCAGGGGGATGGTGGAACCAGTCTGGTTACCAGGGGGATAGTGGAACCAGTCTGGTTACCAGGGGGATAGTGGACACAGTCTGGTTACCAGGGGGATGGTGGAACCAGTCTGCTTACCAGGGGGATAGTGGAACCAGTCTGGTTACCAGGGGGATGGTGAACCCAGGCTGGTCACCAGGGGGATGTTGAGTGTCCTTTCTGGAAGCAGCACTACATTACAGTGTAAACTGGTACAAAATACAAAGCCTGAAACATGACTTTGATTTAAACCGTGCACAAAATCTGTCAACAGGTACAAAGGCATGGAAGTGTTAGGGTAGTGGTTCCAAACCTTTATCAGTTAATGTACCACCGACTGAATGTTGCTCTGCCTGGAATACCCCTGAAGTACCCCCTCAAGTGCATTTTACCAGTAAGCCTATGGTCTCATGAGTCTTCTGAAGTACCCCCTGTGGATAGGCCAAGTAACCTCAGGGGTCCTAGTACCCCTGGTTGTTGCCTAAACATCAGACTGTTACCATGGTTACTCCATGATATCAGTCTGAAAGAAGTCGCTGTAAAAAAAGGCAGAATGTTAAATAAAATTATATTCACACTTACTTTACCGATTGTATATGCTGTTGGTCCTTTTGGCAGTAGGAGGTGGAGATAGGGTATCCACAAGAAAGTGTTGTCTATCCAACTTTTTGTGGCGCCGGTAGATTCTGTCACTTGTATAATCAATCTGTTGACACATTGCACATGATGCACAATATGTAAACAATAGCTGAATGTAACTGAATGTAGTCGAATGAAGCACGTTACCTCGCAATCAACTGGAAGTGTTTGCTCTTCAGTTAGGCTCGGCCATATTGTACAAGTGTTTGCCATATTGCATCAGTATTGAAAATAAAAACCGTAAATACAAACTATACAGACCAGCTTAGTGAAGGTCGCGTTGATAACACATACCCTGTGGATATTTTGAATCAGATTACCCCTTACACAGGGACAAAATTGGCAGACAACAGGTAAAGTAAATTGAAATGAAGTTTGTTTAACATTCTGACTGTTCGGGAATGCTGAGCCTACACGTTAGAGACAAGTGTACTGTAAATTCCGGACTATAAGCCGCAACTTTTTTACCACGCTTTGAACCTCGCGGCTTAAACAATGACGTGGCTAATATATGGATTTTTCCCGCTTTCAAAAATTTTTGCTCCAAAAAAACACATTTTGTGACGTGCTCAGTTTTTTGGCGGCATGAAGCTTTCATTAGACCAATGAAATTGCAGAACGGGTTAAGGTCAAACAACTTTTTTGTTTACTGTTTAGATTAAATTGAGCGCTCTCAAACTTCCCATCATTCTGATTACGGTAGTCATTTTGTCACCCTCATCATGGCAAAGACACGGAGAAATGCATATGATGCAGCTTTCAAGTTGAAGGCTGTTGGAAAAGGAAATAGAGCTGCTGCACGGGAACTTGGTCTTAATAAGTCGATGATAAGACGTTGGAAACAGCAGCGTGAGGAATTGACTCAGTGCAAAAAGACAACTAAAGCTTACTGCAAAATTTTTTTTTGTTACAAGCCGTGTTTTGTTAAAGCCTATTTATTTTTGTTACAAGCCGTGTTTCGTTAAAGCCTGTGTAAAGTTCATTTGTTTCAATGTACCGGTAGGCACCTGCGGCTTATAGACATGTGCGGCTTATTTATGTTCAAAATAATATTTTTTTTTTAATTCAGTGGGTGCGGCTTATATTCAGGTGCGCTTAATAGTCGGGAAATTATGGTAAGTATTTCACTCACGTATTCTAAAAAGAGGCTACCCTGGTTGTGAACCACTGCAATAGGGCAGTATTGCCCAGTGGTTCACACACACACAATGGAGGCATACAGTGGGGGAAAAACGAGTCTAAGCGCACCATAACCCAGATGGGAATATGATATTCTGTTTTACTAAGGTAAAACATATCCTACTCTGAAAATCATTGGAAAAGATAAAGATTGATAGTTATCTAAAGCAAAACAAAAGTAATGCCTTGAGTCTGGACCTTAGATATATGTCCCAAATGGTACTCTATTCCCTTTGTAGTAAAGTAGGGTCAAAGTCAAAAGTGGTGCACTGTATAGGGAATAGAATGCCATTTGGGACACGAATCCAAGAAAATCTAATTTTACTGGTCACATACACATATTTAGCAGATGTTATTGCGAGTGTAGCAAAATGCTTGTGTTCCTAGCTCCAACAGTGGAGTAGTATTTAATAATTCACAATAATACACACCAATCTCAAAGTAAAAGAATGGAATTAAGAAATATATAAATATTAGGATGAGCAATGTCGGAATGGCATTGACTATAATACAGTAGAATACAGTACATATGAAATTAGTAAAACAGTATGTAAACATTATTAAAGTGACTAGTGTTCCATTATTAAAGTGGCCAGTGATTCCATGTACATAGGGCAGCAGTCTCTAAGGTGCAGGGTTGAGTAACCTGGTGGTAGCTGGCTAGTGTCAGTGACTAAATTCTGTCCTTGAGATGGAAGCAGTTTTTCAGACTTTCGGTCCCAGCTTTGATGCACCTGTACTGACCTCGCCTTCTGGATGATAGTGGGGTGAACAGGCCGTGGCTCGGGTGGTTGATGTCCTTGATGATCTTTTTGGCCTTCCTGTGACATCAGTGCTATAGGTGTCCTGGAGGTCAGGCAGTGTGTGGGCAGACCGCACCACCCTCTGGAGAGCCCTAAGGTTGCAAGCAATGACACACATTTTCTAGATGCACAACTAACCAGAACAAGCAAAAAGCTCAAGTGGGTTAAATAAAGTCATGAAGTCGTACTTACAATATTAAAAAGAGGAACAGGCTGCCCTTCAAGAAAAAACTCCTCTGAAGAATCGCAGTTATCTGAGTCACTGCTATTATCCTGTTCTGTGTTGGTTGCCCTGTTATCCAGAATCATAGCCGTAGTCCATGACTTCTTTCTGCCACTTACCATATCGATACCACCTACAATTGCTAGCTATACGAATACACTAGCTAGATATCTAAATCTGTACATGCTTTCTGTGTACCGCATGAACTCAATATGTTAAACTACCGTTTTGCTTTTTTGGAGGGTCGGATGTCTAGCCTGCATTTTCTGTACTTGATGCACATGTGCTTCGCTTTTCAACTAGCTAACAGCTAGCTAGCTGGAGTCTGTGTGTGTTTACCACCGCATGGTAAAGCACTGCACGAGTAAAAAATACTGAACGCATGCGGTACACAGAAATGCACCACAACCTAGTGCAGCAACCCCCAATGAAGCGTTGCAGACTGCTCCATCAAAAATAAATGACTTCCGCCAGAACACAAAGACTTTGGTGCATCTGGTGGACATGTGGCTTTGCTCTTGCAAAAATATGAAAACTCCTTCTTCTTCTTTGGTACCATGGCGTTCACCCAGGCTGACGACCGGGGAGAACGGGACTCTTTCGTTCAACACACCTTGTAACTCTTCTTCAGTGAAACCTTGTACACCCAATTACTATTCTCTGTGATTTACGTTCTATTTCTGTGGTACAGTTGATAAAGATGGCAATGAAGAAGAAGCCAACCTTACTGAAGCACAAATTCGTATCACTCTGTATTGGCCTAGGCTTAGGGGTCAGTTGGCTATGGGAGAGTATAGTCAACATTGCCATACGTGCACTAAATGCATGTCCTAGTGGGGTCAACATACTTTGACTTCGTAATGGGTACCCTTGACCCATCATCTTCTACTCTCTTCACTACTCTGGCAACCTTAACCTGTCTCTCTCGCACCTGGCAATCCCCGGCAATCCCCAGCAACACACACTGTTTTTTCCACCGATACTACACATTCCTTTGTCCCATGCCCTTCTGCACACTTCTCACATCTCGAAACCTCCCTCCTACACACTGCTGCAACATGACCATAAGCTTGGCATCTAAAACACCTTAGTGGGTTCGGCACAAAAGCTCTCATGGGATAACTAACATGTCCTAACATAACTTTGTCAGGTAAAGACTGCTTCAACAGGACAGACAGTGTCTTTTCAGTTTCACCACACTCGCCACCGGGTCTGCTTCGCACCAAATGGAAGGCATCACAGACACAGGGAATCTTCAATTTCAGTTGCTCCGTCTCAACACTTAACGCCACATCTGTAATCATTCCTTTCAAAGGCGCCCTACTCTGGAGAGCACAGTCACAGGTCTTGACCCAAGGCATGTGACGCAAAGTGCCCGCTCCCTCTGGACGGAAGAAACACAGAAAATGATCACAAGTCCACTTAGATCGACCTTCATCGATTTAATTGTACCCAATTTATTTTCTGTCAAGCCTGAGACTATATGGGTCAGCCAAAAGTCATGGATACACTTTCTCCAAAGTGTTCACTCCCACTGGGCCAGAATCATCCTTTGCATGACCATCAAGGATTCGGAAGGTTCCCTTAACACACATTTTCCAACTGCACTCGGCTCTTCTCCTTCTTCCTCTCTGTCCATGACCACATCTATTCGTTCACCACGCTCATGGTGCGCTTTCATCCGCTGTATTGTTTGAGGAACACACACTTATGGCCTTTCTCCAATACCCAACATCTGTTCCTTAGCCCAATTTACTAGTCTGGCTAGTATCTCCTGCCTCTACTTGCTCGCAAAACATGCTGTAGTTGCCATTCATCTTTCTGTCAGAGTTGCCAACTATTTTCCTGAAAGATTATCTTATTAGCTTCAGGCCTGTATAGCACGTCCCTAATGGTGTGACTAGGTGGACGTACTGTATATTGATACACTACAGACACACTTTATGGGGTTTCTTAGCAAATATGCTGGTTATGTTAGGAACAAATTAACAATTTATTTGATACCACATTAAACACAGACAGGTGCACAACTAATTTGACAAAATATTTGATTATTGTGAAAATCAAAACACAAAATAAACATTTAGACATTTCAAGCTGTGGATCAATATGGGTTGCTCTTACAAAAATACAAATGGTGTGCTTTGATCAGTACAGTGCATTCGGGAAGTATTCAGACCCCTTGACTTTTTCCACATTTTGTTATTTTACAGCCTTATTCTAAAATTGATTCATTCTTTTTTTCCCCTTATCAATCTACACACAATACCCCATAATGACAAAGCAAAAACAGGTTTTTAGAATTTTTTGTAAATGTATTACATATAAAAAACAGAAATACCTTATTTACATAAGTATTCAGACCCTTTGCCATGAGACTCGAAATTGAGCTCAGGTGCATCCTGATTCCATTGATCATCCTTGAGATGTTTCTACAACTTGATTGGAGTCCACCTGTAGTAAATTCAATTGATTGGACATGATTTGAAAAGGCACACACCTGTCTATGTAAGGTCCCACGGTTGACAGTGTTTGTCAGAGCAAAAACCAAGCCATGAGGTCGAAGGAATTGTCTGTAGAGCTCCGAGACAAGATTGTGTTGAGACATAGATCTGGGGAAGGTTACCAAAACATTTCTGTAGCATTGAAGGTTCACAAGACTCCTTTCACTCCAGTGTTTAATTGCTAAATTGTAATTATTTCACCACTACGGCCTGTTTATTGCCTCCCTAATCTTACCCCATTTGCACACACTGTATAGACTTTTCTACTGTATTATTGACTGTACGTTTGTTTATTCCATGTGTAACTCTGTGTTGTTGTTTGTGTCGCACTGCTTTGCTTTATCTTGGCCAGGTCGCAGTTGTAAATGAGAACTTTTTCTCAACTGGCCTACCTGGTTAAATAAAGGTGAAATAAATACAAAAATTGAATGGACAAAAAAATTGCTTTTCTTTCAAAAACACAGACATTTCTAAGTGACCCCAAACTTTTGAATGGTAGTGTGCCTCATGAGCCAAGCAGGAGGGGAGCATGAGCGAAGAAAGAAACTAAGTGCAGAGTGCAAAGTCAAACAATGAGGTGATGGTGTAACCAAACGTAGTTGTTTAGAGGCATGGTTGATGAGGCATTGTAGGCTGTAGCTAGGAGACCACTGTGACTGACAAGTGAATCCACCTGTCGCAGCAAGCTTGATGGGTTACCGCGTGAAATCCCAGGGACAGGGTTGAATTCACTAGACAAAACAGAGACGAACCCTGGCATAAATTGGGGAATGGTACTATGTCAATTTGCCCAATTAGAAACGCATGCTTTTCTTTTCGGTGTTACGTTTTTCTATGACCAGATTGAAAAGTACCGCAGAAAATGCTGTCTCGCCAACCTTTTCCAGCGGCTCTGCGATATGCCATAAAGCTGATTTGTTGTATAACTTCCTGTTTTTTTTTCTGAGGTCGTGGCGTCATATACAGATGCTCATATAACGAAGTTATGAGAATAGTATAACATAACACCAACCATTAAATACCACGATTGTGTGTTGACATCAACTAACTCAATACCTTACCTGTAACACCTCATAGCCATACATTAAATCATAATTCACCCAAATCCACACACAATAACATATTTGTGGGTTCAACTGGGATCTGGACTTTTATATAGCTTTGTTTACTTCTGTAACTCAGATTTTGGTATCTGTGTGGTTGGACTGTGTAGTTGGACTGTGTTGTTGGACTGTGTTGTTGGACCGTGTTACTGGCTATTTTCTGTAGCACTTGTGGGAACATTTTGTTATGGAATAACAAAGCTGTTGAAACGGTTTGTCTCTTTAGAAAACATCAATCATCAAAGATTTCTTAAAAATACCAATAAAATCTGGCGTGCTCTCGCTTTTCTCTGTCAAAACCGAAATTGAAAGCCATTGTGTCCAATTAACCTTCCAGAACATTCTGTATTTCAAATTATGCAAATTGGGTTCCACAGCTTCGGGCAACGTCCCTCTGTCCTTCACACAAAATCAATAATGGAAGGCGCCGCTTCAGTACATGTATGACTAAACATGTTATATAAAAAAAAAATCTATGCAAAATAAACTGTGATTGTACTCAATTGTATGTCTGGATAAAATGTACCCCTGTGTCACACTCAGAGCTGTGCAAAGACCTTTTTTTGGGGGGGGGGGCAGCCTTGCAAGGATTCATGATTCATAACTCGAAATGGAAAACATACCAACTTCCTCTGTAACCAAAATGTCAACATTTATAGGCCTATTTATTTTCTGCAATAACACACTCACTCATCACACGTTGTAAGCAAGCTAGTGCCAGGGACTTCTAGGCCCAGAGACAAGCTAGTGTCAGTGACTCCTAGACCCAGAGACAAGCTAGTGCCAGGGACTTCTAGGCCCAGAGACAAGCTAGTGCCAGTGACTCCTAGACCCAGAGACAAGCTAGTGCCAGTGACTCTTAGACCCAGAGACAAGCTAGTGCCAGTGACTCCTAGACCCAGAGACAAGCTAGTGCCAGTAACTCCTAGACCCAGAGACAAGCTAGTGCCAGTGACTTCTAGACCCAGAGACAAGCTAGTGCCAGTGACTCCTAGACCCAGAGACAAGCTAGTGCCAGTGACTCCTAGACCCAGAGACAAGCTAGTGCCAGTGACTCCTAGACCCAGAGACAAGCTAGTGCCAGTGACTCCTAGACCCAGAGACAAGCTAGTGCCAGTGACTCCTAGACCCAGAGACAAGCTAGTGCCAGTGACTCCTAGACCCAGAGACAAGCTAGTGCCAGTGACTCTTAGACCCAGAGACAAGCTAGTGCCAGTGACTCCTAGACCCAGAGACAAGCTAGTGCCAGTAACTCCTAGACCCAGAGACAAGCTAGTGCCAGTGACTCCTAGACCCAGAGACAAGCTAGTGCCAGTGACTCCTAGACCCAGAGACAAGCTAGTGCCAGTGACTCCTAGACCCAGAGACAAGCTAGTGCCAGTGACTCCTAGACCCAGAGACAACGACAGATGATTGATATCGGTAAAAGAGTGGCTATCAGCTGATCAGAGTGAATTATGTAAATATGCTAGCTATCTGGCTGGTTAGCTATGCTGTCGAAAAACAAACTAGTTTTTACTTGATGTGAGTTTGTTCTGCTGTTGGCATCTGCCTCTTACTAAAAAGCAGAATTGCCCCCATTCTTTGTACCTAACAGTGAGAGACACACGTGACAGATACAAGTCAAAAGTAGCTTCCTGCCAGTATTCAAGTATCCCCGCCTGGCGCCCGCAGTCAGTGGCCACTGCACGCAAGTCAGACAAGTGCGCTCTTGGGGCAGGGGAGATGGTATTTTCTGAGATTCAAGAGCTTATGTCATTAGCTAGTTTGATGTCAAATTTCATTTAACTCTACAAAATTGTAGAGAGTCAAAATGAGGTCAAAAGAGTAGAGCGAAAGGGCCGGTGAGCCCTATCTGTGCCTGGTCGTACAGTATTTCGTACTGTTAGCCATTAGCTTTTATGACTTTGGCCGGTATTTTGTCTTAATGCACATTTGTCAATTGAATTCCAACAGTGTCATTGCTTTAATGACATGTGACAGCTGTCGTGCGGTAGGATTCATGAAGTTTGAAGGTCACTCGACGGGCACTTTACAAAATTAACTCTGTGATTTAATGTGTGGCTTTAGCCTGACAATTCATCACTCTAGCATAATTTAACAAGCATCAACATGTTCATGAAAGAAGTCTCTGCCCGCTTTGTAATAGAAAAGGCAGAATCAATAAACTCTGATGAACCTTTCAGTATTTAACAGCTGAAGGTAATTTCTGACAGAAGGCATGGCACATTAAATACCGTATTAAAACATGCGTCTGATTTATGTGCACAGAGAATTATTTCTACAGCTTGTATCTTATTATTCTCCTTCACCAGGGTTATCTTATTCTCCTGCACAAAGGGTATGTTGTTGTGTATGCGACAGATGAAGCTGGGCCTGTCAACTGCGTTGGTAGATACCTTAGACAAGCATTACATCTGTGTACCAAAATAGAAGCCAATCCAAAAGAAATACAGCTCCATCAGAGAGAGACAGCCCCACTGATTGGCCAACATATATCAAGTGAGGTGTTTTAAGTGCTAACTTCTCAATGTCAGTTATTAAGAGCAGTGCAGCAGTGCACCATGGGGCTGTGGGGAGCACATTTCTCCACTACTCCTTTCCTCTGACCGACAGACCCTTTCCTCTGACCGACAGACCCTTTCCTCTGACCGACAGACCCTTTCCTCTGCCAGACAGCCTCTTCCTCTGCCAGGCAGACCCTTTTCTATACCAGACAGACCCTTTCTGATGGATAGATGAGTCACTCTGCTGTGCTCTATACTGCACCGTACCCCCTCCTTGACACACACACACACACACACACACACACACACACACACACACACACACACACACACACACACACACACACACACACACACACACACACACTGTAGCCAGTCCAACTCCCTGACAGGGCAGAGAAAGTTAGGATGGTGTGGGACTCAGAGGAGGAGTGTAGAGTCTGGCACAGGAAACCTTGTTGAGCACAAAGGTTTATAATGCATTACGCTGTCCCCTTTTTACTTTTATGACCGAAGATGCTTTCACGCCCTGGAAATGGATGGATAGCAGAATCCAATGGGGTGCTAGCCCAAGCTGGGCAGTAATTGGTCCAATGAGGTGCTAGCCCTAGCTGGGCAGTAATTGGTCCAATGAGGTGCTAGCCCAAGCCGGGCAGTAATTGGTCCAATGAGGTGCTAGCCCAAGCCGGGCAGTAATTGGTCCAATGAGGTGCTAGCCCTAGCCGGGCAGTAATTGGTCCAATGAGGTGCTAGCCCTAGCCGGGCAGTAATTGGTCCAATGAGGTGCTAGCCCTTGCCGCGCAGTAATTGGTCCAATGGGGTGCTAGCCCTTGCCGCACAGTAATTGGTCCAATGGGGTGCTAGCCCTTGCCGCGCAATAATTGGTCCAATGGGGTGCTAGCCCTTGCCGCGCATTAATTGGTCCAATGCTTCAATTAATACGTTTTGGATGTGCACCACTGTCTGACACACCCATTTTCCTCAAACGACTCCTGCATTATAATGCTAGCCCATAATCTCTCTAACATGAGAGAGTGCATTTATCTTGGCTGTGACACATTTATTCTCAGCAAATACCCAGACATCAGTCAAACTACTCCTAACTGTGAGGCTGCGACAAACATGTTATGATCACATCGGAGTGATGGTGGGGAGGTTATATGCTCCTTTTTTCCAAACTGACAATTAATATCTTGTCAATCATATTGAGCAAAATGTTTTTATTAAAAACGACTACAAAGTAACGATCAGTCTTAGAGGAAACCCCCCTCGTCCAAACCCTCCCTTAACCCTGATGACACTGGGCCAATTGTGCACCACCCTATGTGACTCCCAGTCACGGCCAGTTGTGACACAGCCTGGGATCGAACCCAGGTCTGTAGTGACCCCTCAAGCACAGCGATGCAGTGCCTTAGACCGTTGCGCCACTCGGGAGACCACAATACATAATTTATAAGCAATTGCATTTCACCGCCATGATAAGTCCAATGAAAATTAAATGTAATTGAATGAATAAATCAAGTGTGAGCACATTGAAGCGGTTTGCACTCAGTGTTCATTACACAGGCACACACACACACTGTACAGGATTTGTCTCTAGGACCGGTGCAAGCATCCCAATCCTCCATTATAATTTATTAATTTGCTTCCTGAAATAACTGGATGTTGTTAGCAGCCCCACCTATAAATCTAAGTTATTCCATCAAATTCCTAGAGGGAGAGCAACACTGGGGGAAATTGAGATCGTGATGCACTATCTTGACTTTTGTATCGGTGACCTGAGCTGAAGTGAGTGTTGCTTTGTGAGAGCGCCGTAACCAAGTAAGTCCAGTTCAGTCCGATTCCGTCACGTGTTTGCCAGTGTACCGAGCAGAAAATCAAACTGAGCCGGGTAAGCCCCATCTCTTCCGCAACATAACATCCTGAAGATGAAAAATGTAAATGTCAAGTTCCACTTTCCAAAAGGTTACTGCTGAATCTCAATGTATTCCAATGAAAACTGGGGCAGAACGGGAAAACAAAAAAACTATGATATGAAACAAGACTTTTCTGCAGTTCCCTCTATTGTATTTTACATATGAGAGATCAATTATCCTCATTACCCCATAGCACAAATCAAAGTCATCATTAGCATGCTACAAATGCTAAGAACCATTGCAGGAATCACCCGTTAATCAATTGTTTTGCTTCCCTTAGCGATCGCCCATGGCATCCCCTTTTAGTTGGAGGTCTGCCTGGCCACGCTCTCTCACACAATGATAAAATACTCAGCTTTGAATTCAAGTTGAGATTGATCTCCTTCAGGCAGGCTCCAGTTGCTTTCCCTAGGTAATGTATCGTCCTTGTGATTGATCTCCTTCAGGTAGGCTCCAGTTTCCCAGGTAATGTATCATACTTCTGATTGATCTCTTTAAGGTACGTTCAAGTTTCCCCAGGTAATGAATGATACTTGTGATTGATCTCCTTCAGGTAGGCTCCAGTTTCCCTGGGTAATGTATCATACATGTGATTGATCTCATTCAGGTAGGCTCCAGGTCGTGTATCTTGTGCCACTCCACTTTGTCTTGTCTTGTCTTTGGGGGGGCATGTGGGTCGTGATGTGTTCATTTTCAGGATGCTTATCTATAGTGACAGTTCTGCAGACGTTGTTGTTTATTCATTCTATCCAGTCTGATTGGCTTTCAGGATTTGCATTTTATTTCAGGCAGTGTGTTTCAGTCATTCTCTGACACTCAGAGGAAGGCATATGGGGATATGGGTCCAGAGAGCATGAAATGTTCTCAAGTCCTCCTGAAATGACGGCATTGTTCTCCTAGCCTCTTAAAGTTCTTCAATAGGCCCTTCACATCGTTGTGATGTTATCGTTAGAGTCAAAGTAATTGTACCTTGATGCTTTTTGAAGTCATGAATGACTGATTTGAGTGTTTTGTATCCTTAATCTGGGCTCTGTCTAGGCCCTTAAAGATCCAATCTGTAATTTCAGCTGCACAACCCTGCCATTTGGTTTGGTAAACTGAAGACGGGGGTTGGTGAGTATATGTAATTAAAGACCATGGAACAGCAGAAAATCATACTGATTGTACCTGGGAATTTCCACCACGTGAATTATTTTTGCACAAAACTGTTCAACTTGATTAACAGTGGTTTAGTCAGTGGACAGCCAAACAGCAACCTTGGCGTGCATTAGTGACTCAACACGCAGACCACTCCACAATATTTAAAACATAATTTGTCTGAAAACCCTGAAAACAAAGACAGATGGAAAGCGTGGAACAAAACCCTCTCCCAACCAGGGTTCAAAATCTCTGCCTGAGGGCCACAGGTACCGGCAAGTCTGCCCAATGCCATTACCGGATTTCAGGGGAGGCATTTTCAAATGGCAGACGATAATGTATTCAATACTGTAAGACACAGCAGAGGGTTAGAGAGCCTAAACTGATTCAAGAAAGCCAGGGGTTGTTTGTTCAGTTTCAGTTCAGGATTCGCATTGCATACAACCCTTGTCATTCCAGGAATGATTGAGACTATGATTGGAGAAAACACTATTTTCAAAGATAGGCTAAGCGATAAGGCATAGGGGTTGTGTTGCTTGTGTTTCCAATTATCTACGATCATTTTGAAAATGATGGAGAACTCACAGATAAATCACTACGTTGGTAATGACACCAACACGACTCCCTTCACTGCTCAAATCGTTATCTCTCAGAACACAATGTGAAGTGCTCTTCACGCATCATCAGAGACTGGAATCAGCAAGCAATTCCAGATCACACAATGTTGTTTTAATTGCCTTAATTAAGCCCGACATCAATATTCACAAAGTTGGAAGTTGTTTCCTACGACATTATACTTCCTGCACACCATTTGGATATTTTTGTTGTTGTTAAGGATCCAGAGTCAAGCAATGAACATCTAGCCTCAAATTATATTATAAAATGTATCCTAGAGGTAAGAAAGCAATGAGCAATGTAAGCAGTGATTCAGGAGCATTAAAATGAGTTAATTGCATAGCAAACCTCAGATTCATGTTTCGTAATTCATAATGCTTCGTAATTCATAATGCAATTAAAGTATTAGTTCCACTTTAAAAAACTGTGCCACGCTACCCAGATTGTGCCGCAACATTACAACACTTCTGCTAAAGGCGACTTGCAACCGATAAACTATTATCTGTGAGAGGGTTTATACCAGTTATCAACCTCAACATCATTATATTTCTCTCCATGTCTCAGACAGAATAGGAGATACTTCATTGGAATGATATTTTGATTTATATTCCTTGCATCACATAACCAGGTCGTTATGGTAAAGGAGAATATTCTCACTGACATACCTGGCTAGATGAATATAACACACGGTACAGGTCATCCAATGACAAGTCTGGCCTCACCTCAAAAGGGATCTCTGTGGGTTATATCAACTACTCAGTTTAATGTGATTTATAATTGAGTCTACTGCAAATACTGTATATCACTGAGTTTAGAGGCCGACCCTTCTGTATTACGTGGTGGTGATGGTGGTGATGGTGGTGGTGATGATGGTGGTGGTGGTGATGGTGGTGATGATGACGGTGGTGATGGTGGTTATGGTGGTGGTGATGATGGTGGTGATGGTGGTGGTGATGGTGGTGATGATGACGGTGGGGATGGTGGTGGTGATAGTGGTGGTGATGGTGGTGGCGATGAGGGTGGTGATGATGGTGGTGGTGATGATGATGGTGATGATAGTGGTGGTGATGATGGTGGTGATGGTGGTGATGATGGTGATGATGGTGGTGGTGGTGGGGATGGTGGTGGTGGTAGTGATGATGGTGGTGGTGATAATGGTGGTGGTGATGGTGGTCATGATGGTGATGGTGGTGGTGATAATGGTAGCGGTGGTGGTGTGATGATGGTGTGATGATGGTGGTGGTGGTGATAACGGTGGTGGTGATGGTGGTAATGGTGGTGGTAATGGAGGTGGTGTTGGTAATATTGGTGGTGGTGATGGTGAAGGCAGTCCAAATCCAATTATTTGGTTAAACAACACAAATACTAAAATGCTGTTGAATGGCTCTCACTTGGAGTTATTGACATCCGCGTGAGGAGGAAGGAACTGGGCCCATTGTGTTACTGATCTGTTGACAGAGAAAAGAGCTTGTCTACTCAGCTGTAATTAAAGATACAAGCAGTACATTCCCCAAAAGATGTAAACGATGAATACAATATCCAAAAAGTGGATTACAATGTGTAACCATTCGAAATCCTCGACCTAGAAGAAACCCCCAGGACCACATCGATAATCATTTGAGATTAAAGCAGTTGAAGGACGCTGCTCCGAGATAAATAAATACTAGAACAGACAACGATAAACACATACTTGTCGGTGGTTTGGTGAAACATTCAGGAAATACCCATGTATATTGATCTGGTACTTGTACTCCCTGTATTAAACTGTAGCTTAATTGTTGTGTATTTTATTCCTCTTGTGTTATTATATATATATATATATATATATATATATATATATATATATATATATACTGCTCAAAAAAATAAAGGGAACACTAAAATAACACATCCTAGATCTGAATGAATGAAATAATCTTATTAAATACTTTTTTCTTTACATAGTTGAATGTGCTGACAACAAAATCACACAAAAATAATCAATGTAAATCCAATTTATCAACCCATAGAGGTCTGGATTTGGAGTCACACTCAAAATTAAAGTGGAAAACCACACTACAGGCTGATCCAACTTTGATGTAATGTCCTTAAAACAAGTCAAAATGAGGCTCAGTAGTGTGTGTGTGGCCTCCACGTGCCTGTATGACCTCCCTACAACGCCTGGACATGCTCCTGATGAGGTGGCGGATGGTCTCCTGAGGGATCTCCTCCCAGACCTGGACTAAAGCATCCGCCAACTTCTGGACAGTCTGTGGTGCAACGTGGCGTTGGTGGATGGAGTGAGACATGATGTCCCAGATGTGCTCAATTGGATTCAGGTCTGGGGACGGGCGGGCCAGTCCATAGCATCAATACCTTCCTCTTGCAGGAACTGCTGACACACTCCAGCCACATGAGGTCTAGCATTGTCTGGCATTAGGAGGAACCCAGGGCCAACCGCACCAGCATATGGTCTCACAAGGGGTCTGAGGATCTCATCTCGGTACCTAATGGCAGTCAGGCTACCTCTGGCGAGCACATGGAGGGCTGTGCGGCCCCCAAAGAAATGCCACCCCACACCATGACTGACCCACCGCCAAACCGGTCATGCTGGAGGATGTTGCAGGCAGCAGAACGTTCTCCACGTTGTCTCCAGACTCTGTCATGTCTGTCACATGTGCTCAGTGTGAACCTGCTTTCATCTGTGAAGAGCACAGGGCGCCAGTGGCGAATTTGCCAATCTTGGTATTCTCTGGCAAATGCCAAACGTCCTGCACGGTGTTGGGCTGTAAGCACAACCCCCACCTGTGGACGTCGGGCCCTCATACCACCCTCATGTTTGAGCAGACACATGCACATATGTGGCCTGCTGGAGGTCATTTTGCAGGGCTCTGGCAGTGTTCCTCCTGCTCCTCCTTGCACAAAGGCGGAGGTAGCGGTCCTGCTGCTGGGTTGTTGCCCTCCTACGGCCTCCTCCACATCTCCTGATGTACTGGCCTGTCTCCTGGTAGCGCCTCCATGCTCTGGACACTACCCTGACAGACACAGCAAACCTTCTTGCCACAGCTCGCATTGATGTGCCATCCTGGATGAGCTGCACTACCTGAGCCACTTGTGTGGGTTGTAGACTCCGTCTCATGCTACCACTAGAGTGAAAGCACCGCCAGCATTCAAAAGTGACCAAAACATCAGCCAGGAAGCATAGGAACTGAGAAGTGGTCTGTGGTCCCCACCTGCAGAACCACTCCTTTATTGGGGGTGTCTTGCTAATTGCCTATAATTTCCACCTGTTGTCTATTCCATTTGCACAACAGCATGTGAATTGTATTGTCAATCAGTGTTGCTTCCTAAGTGGACAGTTTGATTTCACAGAAGTGTGATTGAATTGGAGTTACATTGTGTTGTTTAAGTGTTCCCTTTATTTTTTTGAGCAGTGTATATATTTACAGTACCAGTCAAAAGTTTCCCATGATAGGGTTTTCTTTATTTTTACTATTTTCTACATTGTAGATTAATAGTGAGGACATCAAAACCTTGAAGTAACACATATGGAATCATATAGTAACCAAAAAAGTGTTAAACAAATCAAAATATATTTTATACTTGAGATTCTTCAAAGTAGCCACCCTTTGCCTTGATGACAGCTTTGCACACTCTTGGCATTCTCTCAACCAGCTTCACCTGGAATGCTTTTCCAACAGTCTTGAAGGAGTTCCCACATATAATGAGCACTTGTTGGCTGCTTTTCCTTCATTCTGCGGTTCAACTTATCCCAAACCATCTCAATTGGGTAGAGGTTGGGTGATTGTGGAGGCCAGGACATCTGATGCAGCACTCCATCACTCTCCTTCTTGGTCAAATAGTCCTTACACAGCCTGGAGGTGTGTTGGGTCATTGTCCTGTTGAAAACAAATGATAGTCCCACTAAGCGCAAATCAGATGGTATGGCGTATCGCTGCAGAATGCTGTGGTAGCCATGCTGGTTAAGTGTGCTTTGAATTCTAAATAAATCACTGACATTGTCACCGGAAAAGCACCCCCACACCATCACACATCCGCCTCCATGCTTCACGGTGGGAACCACACCTGCGGAGATCATCCGTTTACCTACTCTGCGTCTCACAAAGACACGGTGGTTGGAACCAAAAATCTCCAATTTGGACTCATCAGACCAAAGGACAGATTTCCACCGGTCTAATGTCCATTGCTAATTTTTCTTGGCCCAAGCAAGTCTCTTCTTCTTATTGGTGTCCTTTAGTAGTGGTTTCTTTGCAGAAATTCGACCATGAAAGCCTGATTCACGCAGTCTTCTCCGAACAGTTGATGTTGAGATATGTCTGTTACTTGAACTCCGTCAAGCATTTATTTGGGCTGCAATTTCTTTAATAAAATACTTTTTTTTTTGCTTACTACATGATTCCGTATGTGTTATTTCGCCATTTTGATGTATTCACTATTATTCTACAATGTACAAAATAGAAAAAAATAAAGAAAAACCCTTGAATGAGTAGGTGTGTCCAAAGTTTTGACCGGTACTGTATATATTTTTTCTTAAATAATGTAATTACTGCATGTGACAAATCTATTTTTTTTTACTCTGATCCCAATATATATATATTTTTTAATGTATTTTTGAGTAAAGCCACTTGAAGGACAAGTAGCCCTTGGTTCCCTAGAGAGTCGAAGTGAAAGATAAATGTGTGTCGAAACCCGCCCTGTTCTTTCAGGTTCTAGAACATCACAGATTTTAAAAAATCCTGTTGAAAGGAACCTGATAACACTCCACAATGTCTCTTCAAAGGATTCAAATGACAAAACCTGGCTTTTATAATATCCCCTTCAAAAGCTTTTCTATGTCATACCTCCCCTTGTAAGTCACATAAAGAGTTCTTTTTAAGTTTGGTGATACTTTTGAAAATATGTATTGACATGGATGGAGGAAGGTAAAAGCTGCCGCAGTGGGCCACTGCTGGGATGGTAATATATTTACTCAGCCCTGCTGTACCGCCATTTCCCTAATGTGCAAGGTAGAGCCCAAAAATGTCTTAAATAAACCTTTGGTCCTAAGTGAGTGTTGTTGATGCGGGCTCCTACTCTGCGGGAAACCCCATTAGAACCAGTGATGCATGAGAGAGGTTGGAGAGTGTGTCAGGGAAACCACTAGAAGGCAGCTGCAGCCATGCCACATCCCCAAAGCAGGACAGGATTATAGAGGCATTTTCTGTTTGCCGTCAAACGTGACGTTCGAATGATGCACGCACACCTCAAATATCAAAAAGCTCTGTAGCAGGATGTCGGGACCTTGACAAACTTCCAGTGTGTGAGTGAAGACCATGAAAACACACCAGACTGATGGCTATAGCTATGTTAATAAACACGTAATCAGATGGTTATCGTCTACAACATTGCAGACGTCATCAGAGGGTTGATTACGTAGCAAGCTAGCGATGCAAGTTAAAATATCACAAATAGAGCTAGATAATGCCAGAATAATAATATACTTGTTAACCCCCTAGAATCTATTGGCGCACCAGTGCGTCAATCTAAGAGACACAATACAAATATTCCCATCAAAATCCGTCAGTTTAAACTAGAGATATTTTTTGCATGGGCTGCGTGTCAATCTACCGCATCCACCTATGTCGCCCTTTCTGCATCTGTGGCGAAAAGTGGTAGAGCTACAACACCGTTTGTCAGACGAGGAGACATCCCGAAAATCGTTGTTTTTTTTCCTCACGGAAATGTATGTAGCGTTAAACGGTTTGGCCTACAAAAACTAACACTCAATAGCAAAGGGAGACTCTCACGAACATGGTGGTGTCACAGGACTCACCTAAAGCTAACCCATACAGGACTCATCTAAAGCTAACCCATACAGGACTCATCTAAAGCTAACCCATACAGGACTCAGCTAAAGCTAACCCATACAGGACTCAGCTAAAGCTAACCCATACAGGACTCAGCTAAAGCTAACCCATACAGGACTCATCTAAAGCTAAACCATGCAGGACTCATCTAAAGCTAACCCATACAGGACTCAGCTAAAGCTAACCCATACAGGACTCATCTAAAGCTAACCCGTACAGGACTCATCTAAAGCTAACCCATACAGGACTCATCTAAAGCTAACCCGTACAGGACTCATCTAAAGCTAACTCGTACAGGACTCATCTAAAGCTAACTCGTACAGGACTCATCTAAAGCTAACCCATACAGGACTCATCTAAAGCTAACTCGTACAGGACTCATCTAAAGCTAACCCGTACAGGACTCATCTAAAGCTAACTCGTACAGGACTCATCTAAAGCTAACTCGTACAGGACTCAGCTAAAGCTAACCCATACAGGACTCAGCTAAAGCTAACCCATACAGGACTCATCTAAAGCTAACCCATACAGGACTCATCTAAAGCTAACTCGTACAGGACTCATCTAAAGCTAACCCATACAGGACTCATCTAAAGCTAACCCATACAGGACTCATCTAAAGCTAACCCATGCAGGACTCATCTAAAGCTAACCCATACAAAATAATGGCAGTATGCATGGAGGTTTGTGGCAACAAAAATAAGGGGTTAATTATGTGTAAAAAAAACACAAATAATTCCTATTTCCTAATAATATCACCTAGATATAGGACATACACCTCAAAACCTTATTCCTCATTTTTTCGACGGTCTTTTTTGCCATTTATGAATGTGTTGTTTAATGCGTTTCTATGGCTTTAGTAATAAAGGCCAAATTCAATATTTATGGTCCTAAAATTCTAAATCAAATAGCTAAATTATCCATGTTATGAACTTCTTTAAAAAAATCAACATGTCAGTTTAGACATATGGAATTGTTTTGTTTTGTTAATATAGTTAATCTAGAAACAGTACAATAGGCTATATTGTTGATGTTTTGTTAATCAAATCAAATCCAATCAAAATCAAATCAAATCAAATGTATTTATATAGCCCTTCATATATCAGCTGAAATCTCAAAGTGCTGTACAGAAACCCAGCCTAAAACCCCAAACAGCAAGCAATGCATGTGAAAGAAGTACGGTGGCTAGGAAAAACTCCCTAGGAAAAACTCCCTAGAAAGGCCAAAAACCTAGGAAGAAACCTAGAGAGGAACCAGGCTATGAGGGGTGGCCAGTCCTCTTCTGGCTGTGCCGGGTGGATATTATAACAGAACATGGTCAAGATGTTAAAATGTTCATAAATGGCCAGTCCTCTTCTGGCTGTGCCGGGTGGATATTATAACAGAACATGGGCAAGATGTTAAAATGTTCATAAATGACCAGCATGGTCAAATAATAATAATCATAGTAGTTGTCGAGGGTGCAACAAGCACGTCCGGTGAACAGGTCAGGGTTCCGTAGCCGCAGGCAGAACAGTGGGAACTGGAGCAGCAGCATGGACAGGTGGACTGGGGACAGCAAGGAGTCATCATGCCAGGTAGTCCCGAGGCATGGTCCTAGGGCTCAGGTCCTCCGAGAGAAAGAAAGAAAGAGAGAGAATTAGAGAGAGCATATTTAAATTCACACAGGACACCGGATAAGACAAATCAAATCAAATCAAAATCAAATCAAATCAAATTTATTTATATAGCCCTTCGTACATCAGCTGAAATCTCCAAGTGCTGTACAGAAACCCAGCCTAAAACCCCAAACAGCAAGCAATGCATGTGAAAGAAGCACGGTGGCTGGGAAAAACTCCCTAGGAAAAACTCCTGAGAAAGGCCAAAAACCTAGGAAGAAACCTAGAGAGGAACCAGGCTATGAGGGGTGGCCAGTCCTCTTCTGGCTGTGCCGGGTGGATATTATAACAGAACATGGTCAAGATGTTAAAATGTTCGTAAATGACCAGCATGGTCAAATAATAATAATCATAGTAATTGTCGAGGGTGCAACAAGCACGTCCGGTGAACAGGTCAGGGTTCCGTAGCCGCAGGCAGAACAGTTGAAACTGGAGCAGCAGCATGGCCAGGTGGACTGGGGACAGCAAGGAGTCATCATGCCAGGTAGTCCTAGGGCTCAGGTCCTCCGAGAGAGAGAAAGAAAGAAAGAAAGAAAGAAAGAAAGAAAGAAAGAAAGAAAGAGAGAATTAGAGAGAGCATATTTACATTCACACAGGACACTGGATAAGACAAGAGAATACTCCAGATGTAACAGACTGACCCTAGCCCCCCGACACATAAACTACTGCAGCATAAATACTGGAGGCTGAGACAGGAGGGATCAGAAGACACTGTGGCCCCATCCGATGATACCCCCGGACAGGGCCAAACAGGCAGGATATAACCCCACCCACTTTGCCAAAGCACAGCCCCCACACCACTAGAGGGATATCTACAACCACCAACTTACCGTCCGAAGACAAGGCCGAGTATAGCCCACAAAGATGTCTGCCACGGCACAACCCAAGGGGGGGGGGCGCCAACCCAGACAGGAAGACCACGTCAGTGGCTCAACCTACTCAAGTGACGCACCCCTCCCATGGACGGCATGGAAGAACACCAGAATACTCATCATGCCAGGTAGTCCCGAGGCATGGTCCTAGGGCTCAGGTCCTCCGAGAGAAAGAAAGAAAGAGAGAGAATTAGAGAGAGCATATTTAAATTCACACAGGACACCGGATAAGACAAATCAAATCAAATCAAAATCAAATCAAATCAAATCAAATTTATTTATATAGCCCTTCGTACATCAGCTGAAATCTCAAAGTGCTGTACAGAAACCCAGCCTAAAACCCCAAACAGCAAGCAATGCATGTGAAAGAAGCACGGTGGCTGGGAAAAACTCCCTAGGAAAAACTCCTGAGAAAGGCCAAAAACCTAGGAAGAAACCTAGAGAGGAACCAGGCTATGAGGGGTGGCCAGTCCTCTTCTGGCTGTGCCGGGTGGATATTATAACAGAACATGGTCAAGATGTTAAAATGTTCGTAAATGACCAGCATGGTCAAATAATAATAATCATAGTAATTGTCGAGGGTGCAACAAGCACGTCCGGTGAACAGGTCAGGGTTCCGTAGCCGCAGGCAGAACAGTTGAAACTGGAGCAGCAGCATGGCCAGGTGGACTGGGGACAGCAAGGAGTCATCATGCCAGGTAGTCCTAGGGCTCAGGTCCTCCGAGAGAGAGAAAGAAAGAAAGAAAGAAAGAGAGAATTAGAGAGAGCATATTTACATTCACACAGGACACTGGATAAGACAAGAGAATACTCCAGATGTAACAGACTGGCCCTAGCCCCCCGACACATAAACTACTGCATCATAAATACTGGAGGCTGAGACAGGAGGGATCAGAAGACACTGTGGCCCCATCCGATGATACCCCCGGACAGGGCCAAACAGGCAGGATATAACCCCACCCACTTTGCCAAGCACAGCCCCCACACCACTAGAGGGATGTCTACAACCACCAACTTACCGTCCGAAGACAAGGCCGAGTATAGCCCACAAAGATCTCCGCCATGGCACAACCCAAGGGGGGTGCCAACCCAGACAGGAAGACCACGTCAGTGACTCAACCCACTCAAGTGACGCACCCCTCCCATGGATGGCATGGAAGAACACCAGTAAGTCAGTGACTCAGCCCCTGTAATAGGGTTAGAGGCAGAGAATCCCAGTGGAAAGAGGGGAACCGGCAAGGCAGAGACAGCAAGGGCGGTTCGTTGCTCCAGCCTTTCCGTTCACCTTCACACTCCTGGGCCAGACTATACTTAATCATAGGACCTACTGAAGAGATAAGTCTTCAGTAAAGACTTAAAGGTTGAGACTGAGTCTGCGTCTCTCACATGGGTAGGCAGACCATTCCATAAAAATGGAGCTCTATAGGAGAAAGTCCTACCTCCAGCCGTTTGCTTAGAAATTCTAGGGACAATTAGGAGGCCTGCGTCTTGTGACCGTAGGGTACGTGTAGGTATGTACGGCAGGACCAAATCGGAAAGATAGGTAGGAGCAAGCCCATGTAATGCTTTGTAGGTTAGCAGTAAAACCTTGAAATCAGCCCTTGCCTTAACAGGAAGCCAGTGTAGGGAGGCTAGCACTGGAGTAATATGATCACATTTTTTGGTTCTAGTCAGGATTCTAGCAGCCGTATTTAGCACTAACTGAAGTTTGTTTAGTGCATTATCCAGGTAGCCGGAAAGTAGAGCATTGCAGTAGTCCAGCCTAGAAGTAACAAAAGCATGGATTAATTTTTCTGCGTCATTTTTGGACAGAAAGTTTCTGATTTTTGCAATGTTACGTAGATGGAAAAAAGCTGTCCTTGAAACAGTCTTGATATGTTCTTCAAAAGAGAGATCAGGGTCCAGAGTAACGCCGAGGTCCTTCACAGTTTTATTTGAGACGACTGTACAACCATCCAGATTAATTGTCAGATTCAACAGAAGATCTCTTTGTTTCTTGGGACCTAGAACAAGCATCTCTGTTTTGTCCGAGTTTAAAAGTAGAAAGTTTGCAGCCATCCACTTCCTTATGTCTGAAACACAGGCTTCTAGCGAGGGCAATTTTGGGGCTTCACCATGTTTCATTGAAATGTACAGCTGTGTGTCGTCCGCATAGCAGTGAAATGTAACATTATGTTTTCGAATGACATCCCCAAGAGGTAAAATATATAGTGAAAACAATAGTGGTCCTAAAACGGAACCTTGACGAACACCGAAATTTACAATTGATTTGTCAGAGGACAAACCATTCACAGAGACAAACTGATATCTTTCCGACAGATAAGATCTAAACCAGGCCAGAACTTGTCCATGTAAACCAATTTGGGTTTCCAATCTCTCCAAAATCTAGTTCATGTTTTGTTAATCTAGTTCATGTTTTGTTAATCTAGTTCATGTTTTGTTAATCTAGAAACACTACACTAGGCTATATTATTGATGTTTTGTTAATCTAGTTGATGTCTTGTTAATATACTGTAGTTCATGTTTTGTTAATCTAGTTCATGTATTGTTAATCTAGCTCAAGGCTTGTTAATCTAGTTCATGTATTGTTAATCTAGCTCAAGGTTTGTTAATCTAGTTCATGTATTGTTCATCTAGTTCATGTATTGTTCATCTAGTTCATGTATTGTTAATCTAGCTCAAGGTTTGTTAATCTAGTTCATGTATTGTTAATCTAGCTCAAGGCTTGTTAATCTAGTTAAAGGTTTGTTAATCTAGCTCAAGGTTTGTTAATCTAGTTCATGTATTGTTAATCTAGCTCAAGGCTTGTTAATCTAGTTCATGTATTGTTCATCTAGTTCATGTATTGTTAATCTAGCTCAAGGTTTGTTAATCTAGTTCATGTATTGTTCATCTAGTTCATGTATTGTTAATCTAGTTCATGTATTGTTAATCTAGCTCAAGGTTTGTTAATCTAGTTCATGTCTGTTAATCTAGTTCATGTATTGTTAATATACTGCAGTTCATGTATTGTTGATCTAGTTAATGTTTGTTAATCTAGTTCATTTCTTGTTAATCTAGTTCATGTTTTGTTAATCTAGTTAATGTATTGTTAATCTAGTTCATGTATTGTTACTCTAGTTCATGTATTGTTAATCTAGTTCATGTATTGTTAATCTAGTTCATGTTTTGTTACTCTAGTTCATGTATTGTTAATCTAGTTCATGTATTGTTAATCTAGTTCATGTTTTGTTACTCTAGTTCATGTATTGTTAATCTAGTTCATGTATTGTTAATCTAGTTGCGTAATGAAGCAAATCAGAAAAAGGATCCAGAGCCTAATTATGATTTTGGGATACAATGGATGTACCATGTGAATGATAGGGTTATGTCCTATTACACAAATACACAGTCTGCTTGAGAGAGAGAGAGAGAGAGAGAGAGAGAGAGAGAGAGAGAGAGAGAGAGAGAGAGAGAGAGAGCTTGGAATGGCCTCTGTTCCTCTCAGTTCTGATGCAACTTTAATCACATTGAAACTGACCCTTTGCCTCAGTGTAATGGACTGGAGCGTTGATCGAAACACCCAATTAATGCTGAAACATGGTAAAATATGGGGTATGTGCCAAATTAGAAGCTGGGTTTGTGTGGCATCCCACAGCCGTTTGACTGCTGTAGTAATATCCTTGAGATGAATCCAGTGAGAGAAATATTGTCTTACACCTCTCTGTGTGAGAGGGTCCAACATGCTAGAAGACACTGTGCATATGAGCCAATTAAAAATAGCGATGCTGTCCCTAACGTCAGGGATTAAGTGGAGTTAATCCCAGCTGTGAGAGACCCGGAGTCGTGAAAGCGCATATCTGAATATCTGGAGTTCAACTTTTGACCCTTCATTCTCATAAACACAGTTATACTGTACATGTCCCGTGGGTGTTACAAGAGACTCTTTCAGAATGTGATAGTAAATAAGGCCACATTTGGGTCATAGATTGATATCCTTTTTCATATGACCTTTTCAAATCACATAATCCATCAAGTATTATGTGCGTTGTTGGAATTAGTTAGAATCATGTGAGTGCTCACTTAATAAACACATTAATACAACTACATTTCTAAATGAATCAATCAATCAAATGCATTTATAAATCCCTTTTTTACAACAGCCGATGTCACAAAGTGCTATACAGAAACTCTAAGCCTAAAACCCCAAACAGAAAGCAATGCAGCAAACATGAACATAACGCTTGATAGTGACATGTTTCCTTTCGCGTTCGGGTAAAAATAAGAGATTAAATGAATGTCTTTCATTAGGCCTTCTGTGTAGGTTCTGCTGAAGCTTTCATCCCACAGAAACAGGCATGATGGAACATCGGGATCAGCTCTGAACTACGGCGTGAAGATGTCATTATTACTGAGCCATCGTCGGTGGGGGGAGCGTTAGGCAAAGCAAACACTGAAAAAAATATATATTTCCGACAGCCGTGACAGGGAGAACAGAGGGAATATTAGACTCCCTTTTAGTTGAGCAACAGGAGGGGAAGTCATTAGCAGTGGCTCTTTATCCTGACATTTCATTGTTGGTATGTTTGGAGTGGCTTTATACAATGCCCTTACTGACGCTGTACATCAATGCATTTCCAAGCCCAGGGTGCTAACACAGAAGTGAAGGGAGGACCGGCTCTACAATGACTAGAGCCAGCATGCGCTGTCAGCCAATGGTAGAGGCCATGTATCAGCTTTAAATCATTTAATACATATACAATAGTCCTGTCGGTGAACATGACACGTGAGGACACATGTAGCTTTCGTGTTGGAGTCGATAACACGTCGGTATCAGCCTCTTTTCAGGCATCCATTGTGGTGATCGAGAGGAATCATAGAGAAAAGAGGAAGAAGGCTAGTGGTCACAAATAAATAGATTTGTTACAGCAATATGCGGTGGTTGGTTGGTTTGGTAATCATCTCATTGACGAACACATTGGAGCTCCATCTTTGAACTACTGTAGCCAGGTGGGGAGATTACATTAATCAGACAATGTGTTGACGGTCTCATTTAAGCAAACACAGGTTACAAATAACATGGAGAGACACACTGCCATAGATAACACTGGTTATTTGTAAGTGCATTGATTACAGAGGTTTGAATTCCATCACCACTAAATACCTTTACCCTCTCCCGTTTGTGCCGGCAGCGATCGAACAGCTCCGTTGGGCCCGGTTCTTTACCAAATTGGACCTGCGGAGTGCCTACAATCTTATCCGCATCCGGGAGGGGGATCAATGGAAAACAGTTTTCAGCACGGTGTCTGGTCACTACGAGTACTTGGTGATGCCTTATGCTCCGTCAGTGTTCCAGGCATTTGTTAACGAGGTGTTCCGGGACAAGCTCGGATGCCAGGTGGTCTTGTGTATCGACAACATCCTGGTCTACTTGGCTACTTTGGAGGAATATTACTCAAAGAAACTGTCTCCTGCAGATCAGGAACTATGATGTCGGTGATTGGGAGCCCCTGTCGGTGAAGTTGGCATTAGAGAAGTGGAGACACTGCAGGAGTGTGCCGAGGACCCATTTCTCATCCTCACCGACCATCGGAACCTGGAGTACATAAGGACAGCGAGGCGGCTGAACCCGCGGCAAGTAAGGTGGGACCTTTTTCACTAGATTCGATTTTACTCTGACATATCGCCCAGGTTCAAAGAACACCAAAGCCAATGCCCTGTCCCGTCTCTATGACTCGGGAGAGGTTCCTGTCCTGAGTGCAGCCATAATTCCACCCTCTCAAGTCGTAGCCCCTGTGCTCTGGGATGTAGATGTGGACTTTCGCCAGGCCCTGGAGTGGGAACCTGCACCTGCTACCTGTCCTGCTGAGCGCACATACATTCCCACGGGGATCAGCTGCTGACTTGGACACACATGTCTGTCATAGCAGGACATCTAGGTATCACCCGCATTATTCAATCCATCTCCGGAAAGTTCTGGTGGCCCACCTTGGCGAAGGACGTCACTCACTACGTCAACTCCTGTTCCTGATGTGCCCAAACTAAATCTCCCGGCACACTTCATGAGGGAAACACCTTCCCCTTCCTGTACCTCAGCGTCCCTGGTCTCATCTGTCCATTGATTCTGATGGTTTCACCACCATTTTGGTGGTTGTGGACAGATTCTTTAAATCCTGCTGTTTTATCCCTCTCTCTGGTCTCCTTACCACTCTCCAGGTCGCTGAGGCACTGTTCCAGCAGGTCTTCCGGCACTATGGCCTTCCGGAGGACATCGTCTCTGACCATGGCCTCCAATTCATGTCAAGGGTATGGAAAGCCTTTATGGAGAAGCTGGGAGTCACGGTCAGCCTCACTTCTGGGTACCGGCCTCAGTTTAACTTCTTGAGGCTACCTGGGACGTTAGCGTTCCCCCCGTGGCGCACCCTATCAACTGCAGGTGCATTTCAAGAGCGGCAAATTTGAAACCAAATAAATGTACAAATTCAAATTTCTCAAACATACAACTAACTTACAGCCTTTGAAAGATAAACATCTTCTTAATCTAACCACGTTTACCGATTTCAAAAAGGTTTTACGGGGAAAGCATAAAGTTAGGTTATGTTAGGAGAGTACATTGACAATAGCTGTGTGCAATGCATTGTTGATTCAAAGACATGCGTCACCAAAACCATACAATCAGCTAAAATTATGCACTAACCTTTTACAATCTCCATCAGATGACACTCCTAGGACATTTTGTTAGACAATGCATGCATTTTTAGTTCTATCAAGTTCATATTTATATCTAAAAACAGTGTTTTACTATGGCGTTGATGTTCAGGAAATCGTTTCCCTCCAATACCGGCAGTCAAGTCATGACGACAAAATAATTAATTAATATTAGAAAACATTGCTAAAATATTATATTGTCATTCAAAGAATTATAGATTTACATCTCTTGAACGCAATGGACTTGTCAGATTTTAAATTAACCTTACTGGGAAATCACACTTTGCAATAATCTGAGCACTGCGCCAGAAAAATACGCATCGCGATACAGACTAACCGCCATGTTGGAGGAATCTAAAATCGAAAATACTATATAAATAATCCATTACCTTTGATTCTCTTCATCAGATGTCACTTCCAAAGAGTCCCAGGTCCATAACGAATGTAGTTTTGTTCAAAAAAGCTCATCATTTATGTCGAAAAACCTCCGTGTTGTAGCGCATGATCTAAGCCAGCCGGACTTCACTTCACTTCAAGAACGGAAAAAATATATTTCCGTTCGTTCAAACATGTCAAACGTTGTATCGCATAAATCATTAGGGCCTTTTTTAACCAGAACATGAATAAAATTCAAGGCGGACCATTGGGTTTTCTTTTAAAACGTTTCGGAATGAGAGTACCCACCATCAAATCGCGCGCCAGGGTGAATGATGGACCATCACGTTCCATGGCTCTTATTCGGTCAGATCTCACTGTAGAACACTCAAAACACTTTGTAAAGGCTGGGGACATCTTGTGGAAGCAATAGGAAGTGCCAGAATATACCTCACCCCCTTTGTTTTTCAATGGCATAGGCTCAAAGTCAATTCAACACATCAGGTATCCACTTCCTGTCAGAATCTGTCTCAGGGTTTTGCCTGCCAAATGAGTTCTGTTATACTCACAGACACCATTCAAACAGTTTTTGAAACTTTAGGGTGTTTTCTATCCATATATAATAAGTATATGCATATTGTAGTTACTGGGTAGGTGTAGGAGGCATTTAAAAATGGGCACATATTTTTTCAAAAATTCTCAATACTGCCCCCTATACCCTAACAGGTTAACAGGCAGGTGGAGAGGATGAACTAGGAGCTGGGCAGGTTCCTGAGGAGTCACTGCCAGGACCGGCAGGGGGAATGGGCCCGATTCCTTCCCTGGCCAGAATGAATCACTCCTCCACCGGGCTGACTCCCTTCCAGTGTGTTCTGAGTTATCAGCCAGCCATGGCTCCGTAGACACCAAGCCATACCGAAGCTACAGTGGTACGCAGAAGAGGTTTGGAACAATAACCGCGTGAGTCTCCAGTGCGCCGTCCGCTGCCAGAAGGAGCAGGCTGATCGCCACCGCAGTGAGGCTCCCGTGATCGTGTCTGGATCTCCACCAGGAACCTCCAACTCCGCCTGCCCTGTAGGAAGCTGAGCCCCCAGTTTGGGGGGCCGTTCATGGTTCTCCGGAAGATCAACGAAGTGACATATAGATTACAGCTCCCCAGTAACTACCGGATCTCACCCTCTTTTCATGTTTCCCTCTTCAGGCTGGTGGTTCCTGGTCTCCTGGCTGAAGCCGTCCCCCACGACACCTTTCCGCCTCCCCTGGACATAGAGGGAAGCCCCGCCTATGCCGTCAGATCCCTCGTCGTAGGCGTCGGCGCCAGTACCTGGTTGAGTGGGTAGCGTACTGTCCAGAGGAGCGGTTTTGGGTCCAGTGGACGACATTCTTGATCCGAACATCAGCCGAGGTTTCCACAAGTGACCTCAATAAGGGATCATGTCAAGGAAAGAGCAGGTGTTCCTAATGTCTTGTACTCTCAGTGTATATCAGTTTACTCATCCAGAGCTTAGCTTTAGCAATGTTGCTAGTGATCCATAGGATATAGTGTATTTGCCATTTTAGGGAACTATCGCTTTAACAAATGTATGAACATGGATTTTATGTGATTAGAAAGAAGGAAGCGTATTCTCTTTATTTAATCATATGTCTGTACTTATCTTTGACATGTAAATATTTGTAACATTCTGTTCAAGATAGAACGTTATGGCTGAACCCAGATTGACATTTCAGAGCCCTAAGGTACTATCAGCGATTGCACTGCCCTTAAAATTGTTAGTTACAAATGTCTTAGGAATTTGATACTCTGCACTTTAAGGTGAGGACCTTAATAATGTGTTATGAAAGAAGAATTTACTACAAATAGTTCTGGGATGTGAAAAATGTAATGCTCAATATCTCAGAACTATGCTTTGCGCAGATAGAACCTTGTAGTCCCAAGGTCACAACCTGTGTTCGCTTTGTAAGGCAAACCATTGACTTATAACATGCTGCGGGAGTGGGTTGAACTATCGTGCTCTGTAACCGTGCCTGTCAAGGTAATGCAAACATTTATAGACTTTTCTCTCTCACCGGGTAATAAGCAGTTTCTCTCATTCACCCATTTCTCAAAAAAATCCAGACCGTGAGCTTACCGCTGGGACATATTTTAACACACCTGATCATATTTTACTCCCTAGAGCCGTAGTCCGATTTCCATAGCATAATTGCTACAGTGGGTAACCTCATCAGTCGCTTGTTCTGCTCCCTTAGCATGGCAAAGATCATCTCTGCCAAGTTGAGCACCGGGCACGGCATCCGTACGGAGTCTTAGTGTATCTCCTGGCTCCTTTGCCTTCTCACTTCCATAATTTACGCCCTGCTTTGGCGTTTGCTCAGCAGGAGTCTCAATATGTTGCATGTCCAGGAAAATGTATGCGCTTTTTTCTTGTGCACACATTATCTAACACTCCTCATGAATGAATTTGAAATACCTGGGCTACACTAGAGATAGAAATGGAATAAGAAACAAGGTGTGAATCACCAAGAAGGCATGACCCAGATGATATGAATCAACTGCAGCATGATGTATTCTGGCACATAGCCTCTGTAGACCCTAGGGATAATAATATGCCATATATTTGGAACATTGCAAGAGCATGAATCCCATTGTAATATGGAAGTCATGTATGCTGCTTATCCCCAGATAACTGTCATTCCATGACTCCGTGCAGATATTTTCTTCAAACACCTATGAACCTTATCTGTCAGTGCTCCCTCCCTCAACTTGACATCAGCTTGAATTTATTAAAGCTCAGGATCCATTCGAGGCTCAGAGGAATACGTTTGAGCAAATGTTCTGAACTCTGACCCTGATTAATAGATGTAACATGGAATGAAAGAGTACAGGACTGGATGAGTTGAACATATCTCATAACGGATGCTACATAAAACAGTAAAACAAATTCACAAAAAGACATACTGTGACTGAATCTTTTGGAGGTATTGATCTGATGATAAAGTGGTGTGGAACTGTGCATTTGAATTCTGGTGAAAGGACATCACAATGCAGACTTTACCCAAAGACTACAGCTGTGATGCTATTGTAGTTATGTGTATGAAATGTTGTAATTGGACAAAAGCAGCCTTCAAGTATTTAATACGAGTGCCATAAAATACTATTCATGTTCTATCATGCATTTATTAATGCTCAATGCTTTGACAAGATAGAAAGTCAAACATTTCAAAGTGTGGTTCAATCGTTTCTGCAATTTGTAATTGCATTTGCCTGTATTTTGTATTTTTGTTGAGGTAAAGGTAGACTCGGCTCAATCAAGTAAATTAATTATTGATTTAAAAGTTTCTGATTTTTGAAAATTATTATTAATTATGCGTGTTATTTTGTATTTATTTTGTCACTTTTTGCTATTGACATTTCATATGGTATTAGAATGTATGAAAATGTGACAGCTAGCATTGAGGTGAGATGCTGCCGGAAGTGTTGTGGATGCATCAGCTAGTCTATCATGCTGATGAAAAAGATCAGTTTAATTTAAATAGTGTTTAGAAAAGCGTAAATGACTATTTAGGGATTGCTTATTGACATTTACAAATGTAGGAACAAAAATTAACAACTGATAAATAAACGCTTTAAAACTATTTTTTTAAATGGTTTATTAAGGAACTTAATATTATGTGTTACTGAATGTATTCTTAGGGCCAGAAGCTATGTCAGGTCAGGTCTAAGATAAATCTACATTAAATCTAGATTAATGGTCAAGAGACCATCATCCTTCTACATTTAGTATGTTCCACATTTAATTGGGTTAGCATTAGCTATACGGTCACTCATTAACAGACGTATTCTCCATATTAAGATGGTGGGTTTCATGACTTCATAAGATTCATGAATTCCCTCGTATCCTGATAAGAGACGAGACATACCCACTCGCCTTCTTCTGTCTTTCATCTGTAGGATCAAGTACTCTCAATTTCAGAGGAGAAAAACTTATGCATCTATAAAAACTTCCACTTTGATGAGCTTAATTTATTTCAGAGAGGAGGACGTTCAAAGTTTTAGTGTCTTATTATACTTTCCCTTCCACTTGAAAATATAGGTCTATCTGGACATTTCTCCTACATTCTGGGCATGAACTGATAGCAAAATTACCCTCTTTTTTTTTTCGATCCTTACCAAGTGCCTTAAATCACAAATTAGTCTCTGATGACTGAAATTCCATTAAAGTTTCATCTTTATAGCTGTATTATTTAACGCGGCAAGCGCATTCACCTTCAATGTAGCGTGGCCTTTGATGTCCGATTTTCAATATCCCACCAGATCTAAGAAGGATCTTCCTACGAATTGTGCAGTCATTTATCATCATACTTCTAGGCCTTTGACCTAAAAGTGTCCGGCAGCCAAGCCCTAAATAAAAGTGACGGGCAGGACTAGCTAAAACATTTGAGTTGAATAATTTATTCCTCTTTGTGAAGTTACGGCTCTATGGGGACCACATCTACTGTAAGTAATTAGCACCTCGTAACAGGTTGTAAAAGTTTTAAGTATGATAATCCACTTCATAAAAGATGTGCTGGTGTGTGGCCTAAGATATCTATTGTACTATTATAAACTGGGTGGTTCGAGACTGACAGCCTTGATTTAGTATTACTTAAATATACTGTACATGGTCAACCCTTACGGTCTCTTATTGTCATGGACTAATGGTGAAGAATATAAAATATTGCTCCTCAGAGGACCTCATCATAGCTTCCTCATGATGGAATCCTATTATTGGATGGAGGAGGATGAAGTTGCCCCTAGACACGGGTCCGACGTCAGATTGTCTGTATGTCCCCTTTGGATTTGGAGCATGTAAGCTGATCCTAAATCTGTCCTGTGCCCAAGGGTGTAATTTCTACCCAGAAAGGCTTGGATGAACTTGGGAAGAGGGTATAGGGGAGGTAGTGATGTCTAGACAACATACAGGCAGGATTTTGTATGTGGGATAGTGTCTGACTATTATGGATCTCTCTTTGGCACTTATGACAGAGCTGTAAAGGTTATCCAGCTTGCCAGCGTTCCACAGACAACGAGCAAGAGGGTTTCCTGTGACCCCCAGCTAACAAGAGGGTTTCCTGTGACCCCCAGCTAACAAGAGGGTTTCCTGTGACCCCCAGCAAGCAAGAGGTTTCCTATGACCCCCAGCTAACAAGAGGTTTTTTAAGAAAGACCAGAACTAGCATACCATTTATCTAGGATTAAAAGAATGACTACAAGAGACAAGGAAGGACAAGTGTTTATTGATAAGAGATCAATAATAGACTATCATTGTCTGTATTGTAAGAAGTTGAGAACAAAACACCACAAGTGAATTATCAGCTGTTTAGGTGCTGGAAGGTAACATTACACTACTGTAAGTCATGATTGTCATAGTTAATTCTCAAAAAAACACTTTAAATCAACGTAATCAGTGTTTATATCCTCAAAAAGCAGAGGATTTAGACGTTAGTGACAGTTCTGTATGTGCCGATGTGATTAAGACACATGCTTGGCCATTTTTAAACTGTGAGGCCAATGACAGGCATTAATTAATAAAGCATTAATGACAGTGCGTTATGTGGCACATTAGTCACTGTCACATGACTCCTTTATTTTCTGCACAGTACCACTTTTATCATCAAACAAGTGAGAACTCTGCACCTTCAAAGTGAGTGTGCACCGAGCAACTAAAATAAATGGGGAAAAAAGCAGATGAATCTATAGTTCCGACGAGGGTTCATCTGATCGCTAATGGCTGGAGAATTTTTTTTACTCTCTTCTCAAGATAGAGGCAACAACCCTGGCCTTGTCTCACCTTTGGTACTGTGAGATGAAACATCCCAAAATGCTTTCATCATAGGGGTGTGTTTTTTTAGGACGAGGACTCTTGCTATTAAAATTTAGGAAGGTCTTTGGTTCTAGTTGCAGAGATATTGCAGTGACCCCCTGCAGCATCAGAGAGGAGATACCTTTGTTGTAAACTATCAGGCAAGCTGGATAATGACGGGTCAGGCCTTTCTGTCGAGGGACAGTCAGAGGGACAGTCAGAGGGATAGAAAGTCAAACGGATAGAGGGATAGAAAGTCAGATGGATAGAGGGATAGAGACATAGAGACGGCTCATTCTGAACTGGAGGAGACAAGTGAATTGATATCATGCTGTAGGAACTCACACAGAGAAAATACTGCATTCGCTGACAGTGCATGGATGAGTAGGTAGGTGCAATTGTTTTTGACCAAAATGGCTAGGGCATAAATAAATATGTTTGTTATTGTAGATACACTGCAGTTACTTAGCTAGTTAAGTTAAAACAGGGAAAATATGACATTAAAATGTTTGATGCAATACAATGCCCTTGGGTTGAAGATGATCAAGAGAGCTTTGTTAACACGATATGGATAAAATGTCATATTCATTATACCTGAAAAAAAAAATGTATGTATTGAAATGTTCGGTATTTATTTTACCTTTATAGGCTACAGAACATAAGAAAAGTTGTTTTCACTGGGTGAAAATGGCCTTGGCTGAAGTTAAGCAGCGACAGAGTTGACAGAGAGTGAATATTGATAGCTGGGAGACAGAGAGCAGAGGGCAGTATCCATAATCATTTCTCCTCCAGAGCCACTGCACAGACTTCTAAGCGATACAAGAAAACACAGTGCTGTTTAGTGTTTTAGTGATTTATTTTGGGGATTCGCGGGCGGTGTTTCTTTTCATGTGTTCGAAACAGCTGCTAAAATATTTAACTTATTTTGTTTAGCTTCTCCCAATGTCAACTGTTTACGTGAAAGCACACAGTGCTCATTGTTAGTTAAGCTATTGAAGACAGTTGTTTTGAAAATGGAGAGACCCACATCAAACTCACATGAAAGAGGGTAACTTTGCATTGGGTGGGAGAACAATGACGCTGGTTCAAAACAATGAATTATGCACAAAATGTTTAAAGAGATGCTTTTAGGTGAAGTGTTCTGAAAATATTGCTAATAGTGTCAGTGACTGTGCCCGTATTGCAGATGTCTTGTTTCAGATTTGTCTTTGAACCTGAGATGCCACAAACATTTTGGCATAGAAAAATGTATGCCTGAAGGATTTCTCCATTTTAGTTTTGATACCATCAAGTGGAGTGGCCCAACTGGGCACACTACATCATTTCAAAGTGGATAAATTGGACATTACAGTGAAATGCTGAATACAACAGGTATAGTAGACCTTACAGTGAAATTTTTACTACGAGCCCCTAACCAACAATGCAGTTTAAAAAATACAGATAAGAATAAGAAATAAAAGTAACAAGTAAAGTAACAAGTAAAATAACAGCAGTAAAATAACAACAGCAAGACAATATACAGGGGGGTACCGGTACAGAGTCAATGTGAAGGGGGCTAGTTGAGGTAATATGTACATGTAGGTAGCATTATTAAAGTGACTATGCATAGATGATAACAACAGAGAGTAGCAGCGGTGTAAAAGGGGGGGGGGCAATGCAAATAGTCTGGGTAGCCATTTGATTAGGTGTTCAGGAGTCTTATGGCTTGGGGGGGTAGAAGCTGTTAAGAAGCCTCTTCGATCTAGACGTCTTAGCGCTCCGGTACCGCTTACCATGTGGTAGCAGAGAGAACAGTCTATGACTAGGGTGGCTGGAGTCTTTGACTATTTTTAGGACCTTCCTCTGACACCGCCTGGTATAGAGGTCCTGGATGGCAGGAAGCTTGGCCCCAGTGATGTACTGGGCCGTTCGCACTACCCTCTGTAGTGCCTTGCGGTCGGAGGCTGACCAGTTGTCATAGCAGGCAGTGATGCAACCAGTCAGGATGCTCTCAATGGTGCGGCTGTAGAACCTTTTGAGGATCTGAGGATCCATGCCAAATCCTTTCAGTCTCCTGAGGGGGAATAGGTTTTGTCGTGCCCTCTTCATGACTGTCTTGGTATGCTTGGACCATGTTAGTTGGTTGGTGATGTGGACACCAAGGAACTTGAAGCTCTCAACCTGCTCCACTACAGCCCCGTCGATGAGAATGGGGGCGTGCTCGGTCCTCTTTTTCCTGTAGTCCACAATCATCTCCTTTGTCTTGGTCACATTGAGGGAGAGGTTGTTGTCCTGGCACCACACGGCCAGGTCTCTGACCTCCTCCCTATAGGCTGTCTCGTCGTTGTCAGTGATCAGGCTTACCACTGTTGTGTCATCGGCAAACTTAATGATGGTGTTGGAGTCGTGCCTGGCCGTGCAGTCATGAGTGAACAGGGAGTACAGGAGGGGACTGCGCACGCACCCCTGAGGGGCCCCTGTGTTGAGGATCAGCGTGGCGGATGTGTTGTTGCCTACCCTTACCAGCTGGGGCCGGCCCGTCATGAAGTCCAGGATCCAGTTGCAGAGGGAGGTGTTTAGTCCCAGGGTCCTTAGCTTATTGATGAGCTTTGAGGGCACTATGGTGTTAAATGCTGAGCTGTAGTCAATGAATAGCATTCTCACATAGGTTTTCCTTTTGTCCAGGTGCGAAAGAGCAGTGTGGAGTGCAATAGAGATTGCATCATCTGTGGATCTGTTGGGACGGTATGCAAATTGGAGTTGGTCTAGGGTTTCTGAGATAATGGTGTTGATGTGAGCCATGACCAGCCTTTCAAAGCACTTCATGGCTACAGACGTGGGTCGGTAGTCATTTAGGCTGATTACCTTAGTGTTCTTGGGCACATGCACTGTGGTGGTCTGCTTAAAACAAGTTAGTATTACAGACTCGGACAGGGAGAGGTTGAAAATGTCAGTGAAGACACCAATTGATCAGCGCATGCTCGCAGTACATGTCCTGGCAATCCATCTGGCCCTGCGGCCTTGTGATTTTTGACCTGTTTGAAGGTCTTACACACATCCGCTGTGGAGAGCGTTATCATACAGTCTTCCAGAACAGCTGGTGCTCTCATGCATGTTTCAGTGTTATTTGCTCCGAAGCGAGCATAGAAGTAGTTTAGCTCATCTGGTAGGCTGCTGTCACTGGGAAGCTCGTGGCTGTGCTTCCCTTTGTAGCCTGTAAGGGTTTGTTTGCCCCGCCACATCCGACGAGCGTCAGAGCCGGTGTAGTATGATTTGTTCTTAGTAAGAACGGTTTGCCTGTTTGATGGTTCATTGGAGGACATAGCGGGATTTCTTATAAGCTTACGGGTTAGAGTCCCGCTCCTTGAAAGCAGCAGCTCCAGTCTTTAGCTCAGTGCGGATGTTGCCTATAATCCATGGCTTCTGGTTGGGGTATGTACTTACGGTCACTGTGGGGACGACATCATCGATGCACTTATTGATGAAGCCAATGACTGATGTGGTGTACTCCTCAATGCCATCGGAGGAATCCCGTAGCTTAGCATCTGCTTCACCTGACCACTTTTTTATTGATCTAGTCACTGGTGCTTCCTGCTTTAATTTTTGCTTGTAAGCAGGAATCAGGAGGATATAATTATGGTCAGATTTGACAAATGGAGGGCGAGCTTTGTATGCGTCTCTGTGTGTGAAGTATAGGTAGTCCAGAGGTTGTTTTCCTCTGGTTGCACATTTAACATGCTGATAGAAATTTGGTAAAACAGATTTAAGTTTCCCTGCATTAATGTCCCTGGCTACTAGGAGCGTCGCCTCTGGGTGAGCGTTTTCTTGTTTGCTTATGGTGGAATACAGCTCATTCAATGCTGTCTTAGTGCCAGCCTCTGACTGTGGTGGTATGTAAACAGCTACCAAAAATACAGTTGAAAACTCTCTAGGTAGATAGTGTGCTCTACAGCTTATCATGAGATACTCTACCTCAGGTGAGCAATAGCTCGAGACTTCCTTAGATATCGTGCACCAGCTAGTATTTACACTGCGCTACACCGGGGCTAGGGGGTGCTATAGCCACGTCACAAATCTGCATAGCCCCCTCAAGCATTTTAGTATTTTTTTGTTTTTAAATTAAGAAATATGTAAAAGGTAATAACCAGCCATTCTGTTCCCAATCCAATACTTGGCTGCGTGCTCATGCCACTCGTGTACCCTATGACGTGTGTGTGTGTGTGTGTGTGTGTGTGTGTGTGGGGGGGGGGGGGGGTCTGGTGTGTGTGCTCATACACGTTAGGCTACGTTATCTCGCCCGTTGCGATGGACTGTTTTCTGATCAAGAGAAGAGTGCGGGTAGATGAAAATCCAGACCCAGACCCTGTCTCCGTGGAGGCCAAAGAAGAAGAGGGAGCACCAGTGCAGTTCGTCGCTGCTAGCTGCTCCACAGCCACCATTAGCTGCACTGTTAGCACAGCCACCGCTCCCTCTGATTTAAGCCTGTCACCTGTTGAACCAAGGCACCCTCTTCTTCGATGTTATCCTGCCACAAATGTTGAACAGCAGGATCGCTACTTCAATCGTAGATAGTATGAGGATTACAAATGGCTGGAATATTCTATTTCAAAGGACCGTGCTATCTGCTTTGCATGCCGCCACTTTCAACATCCAGGAAACCATGGAGGAGAGAAAGTGGCATTTACCCACAATGGCTACCAGAACTGGAAGAAGGTGACAAGTTCATTCAAGACACACAGTGCTTGTGTGGAGCATAAATATGCAATGACAGCGTGGAATGAGTGGAATATTCAGAAAGTGTAGTGTCCTTAGAGGCTTCTTAGATTGTTGACTCATGACACGTAAGTAAGGTTTAGTATTTAATTGTAACTTAGAAAAACATTCTCTAATGCACCTGGCTTAAGCTACCTGAAGCTTTCTTAAATCACGGTTATATAGGCAGACATAGGAAATGGCTAAAGATAGCGGAAAGCAAACCCCCATCTTGAGTCAATACTGGAATCTATTGATAAACATAAATATACCAAGTTACTACATTCCCCCCCTTTAAAGCTAATAACCCAACTTAATTCCTTTCTGAGCTATGCTATTTTCATATTTAAATTTTTTCAAACATAATCTCCTTCAGGATCTGAAAAAGTCTGGTGGGCGTCTCTCTAATTGAGTGTCTCAGAGGCGGTGTAGCTGGTGCCACCAGCTCTTCCCCTTTTGATGGTGAAACAAAGTCCATTTGTGGAGACTTCACTGGTGGTCTCAGGAAGTTGAGCATTGTTGGTCTCAGGTAGTTTGTCCAACTGCAACTCTGGGGAACTTTCCAATGTCCTGTCCTGCTCGTTTAAGCATTGATCCCCGGATGGAACTGGAATTCTAGCTCGGATCTGATCCACGTATCTCCTTAGTCTTTGTCCACTTCCGATGATCACAGTATAAGATACTGGTCCTGAGCAAATCCTCAATGGTAGCTGGAATCCATTTAGGACCAAACCCATCGTTTCTTGTATAGATCTCTCATCTCCAGGTGAGAAACTTCTGAGTTTGCCTCGGTTGTCATGATTACATTTTTGATTCCATTGCTTTTGTTGTATTTTCATTTTCAGGTCTGGTCTGATGAGATCCAAGGTTGACCTTAGTAACCTCCTTGACATCAACATTTCTCCAGGTGACAACCCAGTTGTAGCTTGAGTAGTAATCCTGTAGCTAAACAAGAATCTTGACACCTTTGTTTCAGTGCTGGGCCCTTGCATCTTCCTCATCCCCTCCTTCAAGGTCTGAACCGCACGTTCTGCTAATCCATTTGAAGATGGGTGAAAAGCGGCCGACGTTGCATGATGAATTCCATTTTGTTTCATGAAACTTGTGAATTCAGTGCTTGTAAAACAAGTAGCATTGTCGCTAAACAACATTTGAGGCAATCCCACAAACACTGAAGTTTTGTCGCAACTTTTCAGTCGTAGTGTACGATGTGGACGTGTTCATGGGCTAAACGTCCATCCACTTTGAATGAGAATCAATCAGCACAAGGAACATTTTTCCTAGGAAAGGTCCAGCGTAGTCGTGTCCATGGTTTTTCCGGCCATTCCCATGAGTGTAATGGCGCGGTGGGGGATGACTTCCTGTTCCTCAGACAATCTGGACACCGGCTAACCTCATTTTCCACATCGTGGTCCATCTTTGGACACCAGATGTATGACCTTGCTAGGCCTTTCATTTTCGACATACCTAGATGCAACTGATGCAACAACTTCAGTAGCACACCCCGCCCTTGTGGTGGGATAACTACTCTCGAACCCCACAGAACACACCCATCTCCAACACGCAAGGCCAAGCGGCGAGCGTAGTAAGGGATGATCTGAGGCTCTGTCACTGTAGGCCATCCTCTCAGGATAAATTCATGCACTTGTGATAGCGTCACATCCTTTGAAGCCCGTTGCCTGATTTGTGCTGTGTTCACCGGTGCATCATCCAACACAACGATCATCAAAACCTGGTCATTTTCTTCTTCCTGAATGATGATTTCTGGAATGGGCAGCTTACTCAGAGCATCAGCAATATCCCATGGTATCTGCCTGGTTTGTAAATTATTCTGTACTCGTAGGCCCTGAGCCACACAGCCCATCGTTGAACTCTTGGAGAGACCATTTGTGATACTGGCTTTTGTTCATGGAACAGAGAGCCCAGAGGCTTATGGTCGGTCACAATAGTGAATGTTCTCTCGTATAAGTACTTGTGGAATCTCTGTATTTTGAATATGTCAGCCAGTCCTTCCTTGTCCAGCTGAGTACTTTTTCTCCGCTGCCAACAACAATCTTGACATGAACCCAATAGGTTTCTCTGCACCATTCTCCATCCGGTGTGATAGACCCGCCCCCACACCATACGATGAGGCATCACACGATAAGATGAGATCTCTGTCTGCTGAGTAGTCCACTAGCACTTCAGCTGATTGCAGTAACACCTTTGACTTTGCAAAAGCTTCTTCCTGTCTTTCTGACCATTTCCAGGCCACATCCTTCGTTAACAGTTGATGTAGAGGAGCTAAGTGGGTAGAGAGGTTCGGGAGGAAGCGATTATAATAGTTCAGTAAGTCTAGATAGGCTTTCAGCTCTGTAACGTTTGTCGGAGCTTGAACTTCCACAACAGCCCTCTCTTTAGCTCTGACAGTGTGTAAACCCTTGGCATCCACCTTGTGACCCAGGTACTGCACTTCACCAGCTAACAGTGTACACTTGCTTCTCTTCAGCCGGAGACCGGCGTCTTCCATGCTCCTCAAAACTTCACCCAAGTTTCTGAGCTGTTCCTCCTTTGTGACTCCCGTGACAAGAATGTTGTCAAGGTAAACCGCTACCTTGTTTATCCCCTGCAGAACTCCCTCCATGGTTATTTGGAAGATAGCTGATGCAGAAGACACCCCGAAAGGTAAGCGTTTATAGGTAAACATCCCTCTTTGGGTGTTTATGGTCATGTACTTCTGTGAAGCTTTATCAATTAGCACTTGCTGATATGCGTGACTCATGTCCAGTTTTGTGAACTGTTGCCCTCTGTTTAACGTTGAAAGCAAATCCTCCACTTTGTGTATGGGGTACTGCTCTAGAGAGGAAACTCTATTTACAGTCAGCTTATAGTCACCACATAATCTGATTGAACCATCTGGTTTTAGTATGGGAACAACTGGTGCTGCCCACTCAGAGAACTTGACAGGTATAATTATATCCTCCGCTAAGAGTCTGTCAATTTCCACATCCTTACTTTAGGCTTCATGGCACATGGAACTGATCTTGGCCTACAGAATCTGGGAGTAGCATCAGCAGCAACATGAACGGTAGCTTGGACCCCTTTTAACATCCCTAGCTCTTCTTTGAAAACACACTCATGCTTTGAAAGCACCTGCTGCAGTGTCAATGTCTCTGTGGTGACATGTTTGATTTCATTCCAGTTCAATTTTATTTCCTCCTACCACTCTCTTCCTAGTAAGCTGGGTCCAGTATCTTCCACTACTAAGAGAGGCAGACTTTTCTTTTGTCCTTGATATTTCACTTGAACATCAGCAACTCGAATCACAGTGATCTTCTCCCCTGTGTACGTTTTGAGTTTAATGGGGGTGTCTCTCAGTTTAGGCACTTCAACGTTTTTCCACTTCATATAGAATTGGGACCTGTTCATCAGCGTGACACTACATCCTGTGTCTATTTCAAAACAGTACCTTAAATCTATTTATTCCAATTTCCACAATGAAAGGCTTCACCTTTTTCATATTCGCCCCCTGTACACTGTACATTGAGAATGCTTCCTCTATGTCTGCGCACTCACTTTCCCTTTCCATCACTTGATTAGAGCTGTAGCTAGAGCCTCTGGAGGTATTCGGTTTTCTGTCCGTTCTCTTTTCTGCACGCTGTGGCTTTTTTTTTATTGCGGCACGTCCTCGCAATGTGGCCTATTATCCCACATGCATAACACTTTCCATCTTTGAATTTACAGTCAAACGCTCCCAAGAGTCTGGCTCAACAATATCCAATGCTCTAAGTGATGGACATTTGAAAATAGTCAGAGAGAACAGAGTATATGAGAGCAGTTGTGGAGTCATTGCGTTACACTGCATACCAGGGACTTTCACAGAGAGGAGACATAGAAAACGACATGGCTGTCAACCAGGGAAACTTCCTTGAACCTTTACAGGTCATAGGCAAATTCGACAAAAAAGTTGCACAGAAAATCTCTGAAAATCCTAGAAATGCTAAGTACATGGATCATGATATACAGAATGAAATACTACATATATGACTAGGGATCAGATGTGAAGTGATGGTGAACTAGAAGATGCTGAACTATTTGCATTGATGGTAGATGAGAGTAAGGACCTCAGTAAAAAGGAACACGTGTCTGTGGTGGTGCGTTACGTAAAAAATGATGTTGTGGAGGAATTGAGTTGTGGAGGAATATCTTAATTTCACTCCAGCTGATGGATTAGATGCCGAGATGCTTTTCGCTACGATCAAAGAGACTTTTAGTAAATGTAACATTGATCACACAGCCTGTATTGATCAGTGTTATGACGGCATGGCCGTCATGTCCGGCGTTCACAACAGGGTGCAGGAGAAATTCAGAGAAGAGATCCCTCAGGCATCTACATTCATTGCCACGCCACCGTCTCAATCTTGTTTTGGTGGACTGTGTCAGAAACGTGAAGCCAGCAGGGGATTTTTTCGTTATTGTGCAAGACATGTACAAGTTTTTCTCAGGCTCATTTGTTCATGCCCATTTCATTAAGAAGCAAAGGGAACTTGAGCCTTCACAGCAGCCAATTGAACTCAAGAAACTGTCTGATACGTGATGGTCCTGCCAGTACTACTCGCTGTGGGCAGTGCAAAGAACCCTCCCAGCCATCATTGCTTAAAGGACATTAACCAGTCTGGGCCAGTGGGACGCTTGCGTCCCACCCTAATCAACAGCCAGTGGAATCGCGTCGCGCTAAATGCAAAACCTCATAAATGCTATAACTTCAATTTCTCAAACATATGACTATTTTACACCGTTTTATAGATACACCTCTCCTGAATCGAACCACGTTGTCCGATTTCAAAAAGGCTTTACAGCAAAAACAAAACATTAGATTATGTTAGGAGAGAACCCAGCCAGAAATAATCACACAGCCATTTTCAAAGCAACTAGCATGCATCACAAATACCCAAAACACAGCTAAATGCAGCACTAACCTTTGACAATCGTCATCAGATGACAATCTTAGGACATCATGTTACACAATACATGCATTTTTTGTTCGATAAAGTTCATATTTATATATAAAAAAAGCATTTTACATCGGCGCGTGACATTCAGAAAATCTTTTCCCTCAAATGCTTCAGATGAATCAGCGCTACAATTTACAAAATTACTATTCGAAAACATTGTTAAAATGTAATATTGTTATTCAAGACTTATAGATTAACATGTCTTGAATGACACTGCTTTGCCAGATTTAAAAATAACTTTACTGGGAAATCACACCTTGCAATAAACGACGTGGTATACCCAGCAAAATAGGCTAGGCTATACATGTTGGAGCCATCTTGGAATGATCAACCATCAAAAATACTATTGTAAATAAAACCTTACCTTTGATTATCTTTATCAGAAAGCACTTCCAGGATTCCCAGGTCCATAACAAATGTAGTTTTGTTCGAAAAAGTTAATAATTTATGTCCCAATTGTTAGCGCGCTCCGAAGGCTACTGAAAATGTACCGTGCTGAGTAGGACTTGTTGTCACGAATGTACAAAAAAAAAATATTTAACTTCGTTCAAACATGTCAAACGTTGTATAACATAAATCTTTAGGGCGTTTTTCAACCAGAGCTTCAGTAATATTCCATGGGGACGTTTGCATTGTTTTTCAAAACGTTTCGAAAGGGGAGGGTAGCTATGGGCGGCCGCATCATAATGGTAAATGGCCCTCCACCTGTGACCACTTTCCACAGCCTCTCTTTCAGTCAGTTTTGATAGTAGGAGACTCAAACCACTTTGTAAAGACTGGGGACATCTAGTGGAAGCCTTAGGAAGTGCTAAATAATTCATAAGCCC